>NC_057805.1:388005569-388032897 GCF_018294505.1 Triticum aestivum
CGCTGTGCGTGTTGACCCGGAGGAACACCTCACCTCCGCCGCCACCGCCGACATGGTGCAAGCTCTGGCCCAGATGAAGTCCCCCAGCGACTACCCCCCAGGACTTAACAGGTAAGGTCTAACCAGGTAAATCTTACCAATACCACTTGCAACGGCTATGATTTGTACGGTTCATGTATTAAGCATGTTCGTGCCTTGTTTATTTCAGTACTGAACACTGTGTGATGTTCAAATATTACCGTGTCCAGCTCAATTTCACCAATACCAGCAACAAACTTACAATACATGACTCGGGATATCACTAGAGATGCTGCCCATTTGCTATTTTTAGTGGATGCTAACCCTGTTGTACTTAACATGCCTGTCCATGTACTTATGCAGGGTCATAATGGCCGATGCTTTTGTTTGCCGTCGAGGTGAGCTGCATCCCATGTCTTACAGTATTTCACATAATTTGTGCAATTGCAGTTTAACTTCTACCATTTACTGGTTGCCTGTAGGTACACATGTCAGTGGCACTGATCCACGCTTCGACCCAGAGGAACAGCTCGCCTCCGCCGTCGCTGACTTTGGGCGAGCTCTGGCCAAGATAAAGTGCCCTAGCAACTACCTCTCAGGACTTACCAAGCATGTACTCACCAGTTCAATCTTACCAATACCAGTTGCAATTAATGGCTATGTTATCTACTGTCGATGTATTAAGCATGTTCTAGTAAACATGCCTAACATGTTTTTCCTACTTTCCCTACCTTTTTATAGACATCTGGGCCATTCTCTGCTCCGGCACCACCTGCCTTGTGATGTTTAACTATGCCAATTGCATTTTTATCAGTACCGGTTTCAATGTCTATTAAGCCTGTTGCAATTAACAGTTGAATCCATTTTTAAACAGTTGTATTCCAATGGCTACAAACTTACAAAACATGACTTAGGATGTTGTTAAGCCTATTGCAATTAACAGTTGTATCCATTTTTTAATCTGTCCATTTGCTACCATGCTACTCTCCACAATGAAGATATACTAGAGATGCTGCCCCATTTGCTATTTTTGGTGGATGCTAACCCTGTTGTACTTAATATGCTTGTCCATGTACTTATGCAGGGTCATAACGGCCGATGTTGTTGTTTGCCGTCGAGGTTAGCTGCACCCCATGCCTTACAGTATTTCACATCATTTGTGCAATTGCAGTTTAACTTATACCATTTACTGGTTCCCTGTAGGTACACATGTCAGTGGCACTGATCCACGCTTTGACCCGGAGGAACAGCTCGCTTCCGCCGCCGCTGACTTTGGGCGGGATCTAGCCAAGATGAAGTGCCCCAGCAACTACCTCTCAGGACTTACCAAGTATGTACCCACCAGTTCAATCTTACCAATACCAGTTGCAATTAATGGCTATGTTTTGTACTGTCGATGTATTAAGCATGTTGTAGTAAACATGCCCAACATGTTTGAGCTATTTTCCCTACCTTTTTATAGGCAATTGGGCCATTCTCTGCTCGGGCAGCACCTGCCCTGTGATGTTTAACTCTGCCAATTGCATTTTTATCAGTGCCGGTTTCAATGGCCATCAAGCATGTTGCAATTAACAGTTGTATCCATTTTTAAAGAGTTGTATTTCAATGGCTACAAACTTACAAAACATGAATTAAGATGTTGTTAAGCCTATTGCAATTAACAGTTGTATCCATTTTTTAATCTGTCCCTTTGCTACCGTGCTACTCTTTCGAAATGAAGATATCACTACAGATGCTGTCGTTTTATTACCATTTGCTATTTTTAGTGGATGTTAACCCTGTTGTAGTTAACATTGGCTTTCCATGTACTTACACAGGGCTACAATGGGCGATGATGTTGTTTGCCGTCGAGGTTAGCTGCATCCCATGTCTTATACACCATTTATTCCTAAATATAACTATTTTTAGAGATTCCAATATAGACTACATAAGGAGCAAAATGAGTGAATCTAGATTCTAATCTAAACTATATCTATAATTCTATATACATTCGTATGTAGTTCATATTGAAATCTCAAAAAAAACTTGTACTTAGGAACATAGGTAGTTGTATTTTACATCATTTGTGCAATCTCAGTTTAGCTTCTAACATTTACTGGTTGCTTGTAGGTACATATAAGAGCGTTACTGATCCATGCTTCGATCCCTTTTGCGTATGGGGCAATGAGATATTCATGAACAAGCGTAAAGTGAGGAAACTAAGGAAGATTGTTAGGCGAAAGAAACGGGTGATTGCACTACAAAAAAAGACACATCTGTGACATTTTGGGTCGAACGAATTTTTTTTTTGTCATACTTATGACACTTCTATGACGATAATTGTGACAAAACCCGGTATCATCATAGATGTGGTGGGCTCCTACTTCTATGACAAAAAATCATGACAGAAAATGGGCTTTTCGTCCTGGGCGGGCCGGAGACGCAACTGCATGGCATTCTTTGGGTCGTCCATGACGGAAAAGACCATGGTAGAAGCGAGGGCGAGGAAAATATCGAGGTGTTCTCGGTTACGGTGGGGTGGTCGGGGCCGAGCGATGCGTGTTTCTCTCGTACACGCATGCACGTGGGTGCGAGGCGTTGGGCTCTAACTGAACCTGAGCGATTGAACTGCAGGCTACGCGTTACTAAACTTGAGCGATCGATCGATGGTTGTTAACTGAACCCGATCGAGCGATTCCTTCGCTACTGCTGCTAACTGAAGCCGATCGATGCTGCCTTTGGATGAACAGTGAGCATTGGTGGGGGGGGTTGGATGAACAGTTCCCGGTGGGGGTGGATGAACAGGACCCCGTGGTGTTGCCTCTAGATGAACAGGACCCCGATCGATCGAGCCGGTTGGGGCTGGATGAACAGGACCCCGTGGAGGGCTGGATGAACAGTAGACGGTGGAGGGCTGGATGAACAGTAGCCCGTGGAGGGGTGGTTGAACAGTGACCGGTGGAGTAGCGCGCGGTGGAGGCTGGATGAAGCGGAGCCCGTGGATGAACAGTCGCAGCTGGAGGCTGGAGGAGGTCGACGGTGGATGAACAGTAGCCGGTGGAGGCTGGAGGGGGTCGACGGTGAAGATGAACAGTATCCCGTGGAGTCCCATTTT
The DNA here is from genome assembly GCF_018294505.1 of Triticum aestivum. Lineage (NCBI taxonomy): Eukaryota > Viridiplantae > Streptophyta > Magnoliopsida > Poales > Poaceae > Triticum > Triticum aestivum. The sequence continues at coordinate 388,008,682 of NC_057805.1, forward strand.
GCAGTACGCCACACCCCTCCCAATGAACAGGACCCCCGTTTCGACCGTAGCGCTCCAACACAAGTTCGTTTCCTCCGTTTTGCGGTACGCCACACCCCTCCCGATCAATAGAACCCCCGTTTCGACCGTAGGAGGTCCGTTTCCTCAGTACGCCAGACCACTCCCGATGAACAGGATCCCGTTTCGAACGTGGCCAGTCGAACTCAAGGCCATTTCCTCCGTTCTGCAGTACGCCGGGCCTCGTTTCCATCGGTTGTTCCGTCCAAGCCCTCCCGATGAACACGACGACGCATTCCGTTCCGACCAAGCTGGTTGGCTCCCCAGGAACACAACGACGACGCTGTTTCTCTGTTCCGACCCAGCCATGTACACAAGCCATGGCCGTACGTACGCGTGAGTAGGCGTTCGAGACCCCGCCTGTATGTACGTACGTGGCCGTATTTTCTTTCTTGCACATTGGCCGTTGTACGTACGTGTACATGCTACATGTGCGCCTCTACTACGACATGTGTGCGCTCTACATCGACCAGTATGTACGTACACATTCGCGACCAGAATGACAACACTACGTACGCTTCGACCGGGTGGGTCCCGATTATCAGGCACTTCCTTGCGTGCGAAGATATAGCAGGTGGGTCCCAGCAGTCAGGGGGGCGAATTGTTTTTTTTTTGCCCGGACGCGCTTCCTTGCGTGCGAAGATGTAGCTGGTGGGTCCCAGCAGTCAGGGGAAACATTTTTTTCATGAAATATGGTGGCCCGTCCGGTGGGTCCCTGCTGTCAGGTGCAGGAATAATTATTTTGCACGTAATAAGGAGGCACTTCCTTGCGGCCGCCGTGGACCCAGCTGTCAGCCTCTCCACGTACAGTACTCTTCCGATGGAAGTCGTTCCTTGACCACGTTGACCACGCCGCTCCGAGAGCACCAGGGCGGTGGACGACGGCGAGGCCTAGGAAGGGGACGACGCGGAGCCGGGGAAGACGCGGCAGTGGAAGCCTGCGCGGAGAGAAGTACGAGGGTTCACTGGTTCGGCTGCGGTGTGAGGCTGCCATCGCCGCAGGGCCTGGCCAGTCGTGGGAATAGTAGGGGCGGTGAGGCCTCCGCGGCAGCACAGCCGGCCACGGGAGGCAGGAGCATGCGGCACAACCGGCGCTGCTTTGGGCGGCTGGAGCAAGAAGACCAGAGGTTGAAGAAGCACTACGGCCGTTGGATGGACATCGTACGGTCACTGGAGCTAGAATCGTTCATATTGACTAAGTTGACAAAGCACTCCGTCACCGTCAACTTAGTAGGCCCACAAGTCAGCCTCCCACCAAGGTGGGTCCCAACTAGCAGGGGGAGTATTCATTTTTTGTGCGTAATAAGGAGGGACTTCTGGTGGGTCCGAGCTGACAGCGGGGGGAACGTTTTTTTCACGAAATACGGTGGCCCATCCTGTGGGTCCCAGCTGTCAGGGGGGAAATATTTTTTTCGCCAAATACGGTGCCCCGTCCGGTGGGTCCCTGCTGTCAGGTGGAGGAATAATTATTTTCCGCGTAATAAGGAGGCACTTCCTTGCGGCTGCCATGGACCCACCTGTCAGCCTCTCCACGTACAGTACTCTTCCGATGGAAGTCGTTCCTTGACCACGTTGACCACGCCGCACCGAGAGCACCAGGGCGGTGGACGACGATGACGCCTAGGAAGGGGACGACGCGGAGCCGGGGAAGACGCCGCAGTGGATGCCCACGTGTAGAGGAGTATGAGGGTTCACTGGTTCACTGCGGTGTGAGGCTGCCGTCGCCGCAGAATAACAGGGGTGTGGGTGAGTAGAGGGATGGCCTGGCCAGCGGCGGGAGTAGTAGGGGCGGCGAGGCCTCTGCCGCATCACAGCCGGCCACGGGAGGCAGGAGCACGAGGCACAATCGGCGCTGGTTCGGGTGGCTGGAGCAAGAAGACCAGAGGTTGAAGAAGCACTACGGCCGTTGGATGGACATCGTACGGTCACTGGAGCTAGAATCATGCATATTGACTAAGTTGAGAAAGCCCTCCATCCCCGTCAACTTAGTAGGCCCACAAGTCAGCCTACCACTATACTGGGTCCCAGCTACCAGGGGGAGTATTCATTTTTTGTGCGTAATAAGGAGGCACTTCCTTGCGTGCGAAGATATAGCTGGTGGGTCCAACCTATCAGCGGGCGGTAACATTTTTTTCGCGAAATACAGAGGCCCTTTCGGTGGGTCCCAGATGTAAGGTGGAGGAATCATTATTTTGCGCGTAATAAGGAGGCATTTCCTTGCGTGCGGCCGTGGACCCAGTTGTCAGCCTCTCCACGTACAATCCACTTCAGATGCATGTCGGTCGTTGACCACATTGACCAGGCCGCGCCGAGAGCACCAGGGCGGTGGACGACGGCGAGGCCTAGGAAGGGAACAACACAGAGCCAGGGAAGACTCGGCAGTTGTTTCCCACGCGGAGGGGAGTACGACTGTACGAGGGTTTACTGGTTCGTCTGCCGTCGCCGGAGAATAACAGCAGGTGTGGGTGAGTAGAGGGATGGCTAGGCCAGCGATGGGAGTACGATGGGGCGGTGAGGCCTGCGCGGCAGCACAGCCGGTCGCGGGAAGGAGGGAGCAGGCAGTCCTGCCGGCGCTTGTTTGAGCGGCTGGAGCAGGAAGAGCAGAGATTGAAGAAGCACGACGGCCGTTGGATGGACATCCATCAGTCACTGCTTGTGCGTCAACCTTTTTTTAGGAAAGCCTCAAATCTATGGAAAACAGCATACAGCCCATCTGCCATTATTTCTAATAATTTACAGCCCATTTGCTAATTCTTAAGGTTTTTTGGAGCCCATATTCTTTTTGTTAGCATTACAACCCATATTGTGGCCATGGTTAAAAAATTATACGAAATTTTGCATATTTCGGTGCGGTCCGAACTGTTTTTAATCCCGAAATTTCGAGTCACATTCAAACTGATTTATAAATAAATGTATATCAATATAAAATCAAAAAAATTGTCCACGCATAAAAATCAATGCAATTTAAAATCTTGAAATGAAAAAAAGAAATTTGAAACTAATTGTCGGTTTGATGTGTTTAAAAAAATGTACAGCCCATTTCTCATTACTGATAGGCCATTTTCTCGGCCAGCCGGATGAAGCTCTCCTTGTCTTGAAAGATTTGCAGCCCAACAGGCCTGACAAAGCGACTTACTTGGCAAATCACAAAAAAACTGGGCTAGCCATTTTCAGAAAGAAAAAAAACTACTGGGCTGGTATGTGGTAAGCATAAAAGAGAAGGCTGTCCAGACACGCCAGAGTGCCCCGCACAACCTCGTTGACACCCTGCTTCCGTCTCAAAAACAAATTAGATAAATGCCACTCCAATTATGGCGATTCATAAAAATGCCACTGCAATTTCCAAACTTTGAAAAATGTCACTGCAATTTTTGCAAAGTTTGGAAAACGCCACTGCAATTTGCAAACTTTGAAAAACGCCACTCCAGACTTCGAAAAATGCCACTGGAAATGGCATTTTTCAAAGTTTGGGAATTGCAGTGGCATTTCTCGGAAACACCAGATTTGGAGTGGCATTTATCAAATTAACCCAAAACAAAAATAACTGGGCAAGCTGCTGGGTCCCTGGTGTCAGCCGCTCGTTGTGCAATTCTCTTGTTTATTGACTACGTTGACAATGGCATGGGACCCACATGTCAGAAATCCATTAGGAGGAGCCATTTTTTTATTGGCTTGAAATAAGGAGGCACTTTCTTGCATACTGCCATGACCTTGGCGAGTCCCTGCTGTCATCCTCTCCACGTACAATCATCTCCTGATTGTGTATGCGTCAACTTGGTAGGCCCACAAGTCAGCCTCTAAACCCGTGGAGGACAAATACAACCCATTTAAAAAATAACAGCCCATTCCATACATTCATACGGAAAGTTCAACATTCAGAGCAAAGTAACAGGTCTGATCCACATATAGAGTACTGAACTTCCACCTTGACAACCATCACAGCCAAGTTAACTATCTACTCCCACTAATACTCTAGTAGCATACAAGTACTAACTTACTCTTAGCTAACTAGACGATGTCGGCCGCCATCTACGTTACATGCTAAACGCCGGCACCGGCGTCCTCCGCCTCGGCTCGGACTTGCCAGAGGTGCGATAGGGTGCGGTGCTCACGCGCGTTGGCCCTTTCCATGCCGGCGTGGTCCACCGAAGCTTCGGCTTCTAAGCGGGAAACCCACTTGACGAGCTTGTAGTAAAAATCGGCGTCGCGAACGCGTGCATGCCCGACAGCCTCCAGGGCTATTTGCCGGGCGCCGGCCTCCACGTAGTCGGCCCAGTTGCGAGCGCTCTGCTCGCGACTCAGAGCGTTGGTGCGCTGCTGCTCCATGTCCCGCTGGCGGCGCAAATCGGCGATACGCTACTCCTCCGCCAAGCGGTCGCGCTCCAACAACTCCTGCTCCTCTGCCAGGCGGTCGCGCTCCAACAAGTCCTCGATCTCCGCATTGCCATCTAAAGACCGATAGAATGCCTCCTCCCTCCGTCTGCCTTCTGGTGAAAAACTAAACACTAGTTCCGGCGGTGACCGCCTCCGGCCTCGCCTATCGCGGACGGGCGGGGGCATGGAGGACGTGGCGAGAGCGAGGATAAGTGGCGAGCGACGTCGGGCCGGTGGGGTCTTATGAGGATAGGGCGGGTTGGGTCACGGTGCCACCGGAGAAGGCCGGGAAATAGTACTTATAGGCGGAAGGTAGCGCGACGGTCATCGGAATTCAATGCATAAGCAGGCATGGCTTAGCGCGCCAGCTTGCCGTGGAAAACTAGAGAAAGTGAAATTATGACTGTGCCGTCCCGTCCCGTCCGTGCTGGGTCACACGCCGGCATGACAGTCAAACGAGTGCACTTGAATCATCTCCCTCCTTATCAATAATGTTTTCACGGATTTAAAAGGCCCGCAACAATTAAAGCACATCTTTTTCGCATCAGTTAGCTGCCTTAATTACGGCTGGCTGCATGCAGGCACTCAGAATCCCTCGCAGCTAGTACGCGGAGCAGCATGCAATGAGTCGCAGCCGAGGGCATTAGTTGATGAACTTAAGCTGGGAGATAAGGCATTTGTGAACGTTTTCGCTGGCAGTTTCTTCAGATTCGCATGGCATTTTCTTCAGAGAAGCTTGTCAGTTTCTTCAGAGGTAGGTATTTTTATTCAAAAAACTGCCACTTCAGATCTCGCGTCGCAACTAAAACTACCAGGAGCGCATTAGTAGGCTAGCTAGTGATCGATAAGTAACTTGTAAACACTGAGCGAACAGAAATAAGGAACTGTTAATGCATCTCAATGATTCACATATCATATACAAATATGTATCTCCAAAAGCAAAGATCAGCCACTTCGGATCTTGCGTCGCAACTAAAACCAACTAGTACGATTCCCATACATAAGATCAACATGTTAATGCATCTCAATGATTCACAGATCATATACAAATATGTAGCTCCAAAAGCAAAGATCTAGAAAAAACATCTGTTCTTCCTACTAACATGGATGCTTCTCTTGGCCAACATTCAGTACAGACTGAAAGACAAATTTGTTTGTGAAGTCTACAATTCCTCTTGCAAATGTAAGTGGTTTCACCAATAGCTGGAACCATGAGAATGAACCACACATGATGGAGGAACATCCACTGCAATATGATTTGGTCTTCTCTCGATCACACGGCGAGACTATTTTCGGAATACAAACTTTAACTTAGGAAAAATGATGCCCTTTGTATAATCAGACCAAAGCAATGAAGCACCTAGTGTTGGCCAATAAATAGTACAGTACTACTTTTCTGCAGTCCATGAAGTGACTATCCAATCTTTCTGTGTCTATTTTCAAACGGCACTGCATGCAGTGACTATACTATTCTCTTGTGCAGTTCAACCAAAATTGCGGTCACTTTGTGTGTTTGCCAAATAGCAACGGGCAGACATCTCTGTCTGCACAAATATCAAGCAGCTAGTAAACATATACCCCACCTTGTATTTGGTTTAAACATGTCTCTTCCGCTTAGCATCTGTCATGTTTTGCACTGGACAATTTGATACAATCATGTTTTGCCCTGGACAATTTCATACTGAATTGATTTGCTGGTTCAGAGCAGAAATATAGCGCCTATTCTTCATTAGACCAAGGATATCCATGTTCGCAGTGATGGAAGAGGTGAAATCGATACAACCGAAATTGAGCATCCAATCATTGAATCATGTCCTGCACCTCCAATGTAGGTCCACCCTGCCAATAAAATCACATGCAAACCACTAGTATTACAATCTAATGACAGTACAAAAAGAGTAGCAAGATAGTAGCAAACCATGTACCTTCGTAATGAACAACTCATAGTGCCACCAATTGGATATAAAGGTTTGGAAGAAAACATGCTCCTAATGTTGAACCAGTTGGACTTTTTGTGCAGTTCCACTAAAATCGAGCATCCCTGTTTGCATAGATATTGAAAGTGTGATTACTATAAAAGTGGCACTAGTTGAAGCATAGACTCACAAATATAAGCATTCCACTTTCTTAATGGGAAAAGGTAGCAAGACTGTTTCTAACCACCTGTTTGAAGGAATAAATAAGGCAACAATGGCTGATGTCAGAAAGGCATATATAGTTCTTTCTGAAAGAATGATCGATTCGTGACCTTTCCCCTTCTTTTAAGCATATTTTGTGCAGTTCAACTAAAATAAAATGCCATCACCGCCTTGACAATTCAGTGACACTGTACAAAAGGAAATGACTTAATGTTACATCATGATGTCAGGTATGTAGTCGACAGGCATTAGAGACAAACATACAGACCTCCTCCGATAACATAATGAACATTAATTTTAACAAAGGTGTGACTAGCTTTACCGGGATAATTTGAGTGAACTCTACACCCTCTGTTCCTTAATATAAGACGTTTTCGCAGTTCAATTTAAAGTACCCAAACGTCTAGTATTTAGAAAAACAGGTAGTAGTTTTCTTGAGCGCATATCTGGGAAAGCTTGCCACACTTTATTTATGTCCATACGCTAATGCAACACCATTTGAATACTACAAATATACACTAATCCAGTGGCTAGTGCAACAGTAGAGTAGTTATTTTATTACAGGTTACAGTACAATGGTTTTACTGAACAGATTTCAATAAACTCTAGCACTGGAAGATTTCTATAAGAATTAACAATACAAAATGTAAAGGTAACAAGTTTCAGCATTGGTATACTAGTTGTGCATGAGCATTAAACCAAATACAAAAGTCTGAAGGTAACAAGCATTATTAACTAATGACAGTATAAAAAAATTGCAAACCATGTACCTTCAAGGTAAATATCATTTCGAACTCGAGTGGACATGAAAAATTGCTACCCAATCTTGATAACCGATCAAACATAAAAACTTGATCGAACGAATCAATACAATAGCCGAAAGAGGAGGTGCCCACTCTTGACCTTGCCTCTTGTCTTCATAATTTTTGTGCAGTTTAACCAAAAATAAAATGACATCAGCGCCTTGGCATTTTGGTGAGACTATACAAAAAAATTGACTTATCTCATGAAAGTGAGGTATGTAATCTATAAGCATTAATAGTGCAAAAATCTGAAGGTAGTAACAGGTTTCATCGTTGGTATACTGGCTGTGCAACAACATTAGAATGCCTTAGCTGAAAAATCTTTAATATATCCACAATCAACAGCTAACCGTGAAATAATCCAGAGACATTAAATGGCATTGCTTAAATTTATCGGTGACATTAGACTGAGTGCGGCATTAGTTAAATGTGGCATCACTTTAGCAGTAGCATTGCTTGACTTTACCGCTGGCGTTATACTAACAGCAAAAAAGTGGCAATAAGAGCATGGGAGACCCATTCAAACAGTGGGCGCACCAGTACGATGTACCTCCACGGACGCATAAAGTGGTGAGGGAGGTATGGTTGCCCAGAGCAACAAATATCCAGGCAACATATGTGGATTACGTCCCATTTTTGTTCTCTTTAGCCACCTTTTTCCTATGTGAGGACAACAAACCGATCGACCTGGTCATTCTCTATTGCGTTGTCATGCCTTTCTACCCTTCTTCAACCAAGAGACACGAGACTCTTTCCTTAGCTACTGATTTTCCCCTTTTCAACCTAGATGCGGGTTCGATGCCTACTCTCTTGGACAGTACAGTCTCCCTTCCTTTCCATATTCAACCTAGACATGGATTAGTCTGCATGAAGTAGGGTTTCCTTTAATAGTGCAAATTAAGGTTTTCGTCTACGTGACCAGCAGAGCAGAGGATAGCAAATTGGGAAGATGGTGGAGTGGAAAAAGATCCACATGCAGCGACGTGGCAGATGGGGCAATAGATCAAGGGCATGGTTCGAAAAGAGGTAGCATACCTGAGGGTCGGCTGGAAGTGGCTTCGCTCGTGGTCGTCGTCCTCCGCACGCACTACGGCAACGAGCTTGGGGACGGAGGCCATCCCGCGCGGGCGCTAGGTCTGAGAGGACGGCCTTGCCGTCAGTGCATGACCTCGCTCGCCGATGACGAGTGCGTCAACGCTGCACGTCCTTTTCTTCCCCGATGGATCTGTGACCACCGGTGAGGAGGGAGAGAGAGAGGCCATCTTTTTTAGATCTGGAGAGAGGGTGATAGTGTGAGAAGCAAGTGGGCAGCCCTTAGCAAGAAAGCTCTGAAGCTCCAGCCTATATATCTTTTTTATACTATTAGTACTAGAGGTGGAGTAGTGGTAGAGTAGTTTATATTTTCTCTGCAAACAGTACTAGTTAGTCGTGCTTCAAAACTGAATGGCACACCATTAAAAAAATAAAGGTCAATAAGTAATGCGGCACCTCGGGCCAATGCGGCCAGATCAAATTTTGCACGAGAAATTACACACCACGTTTCGTTGACATGTGGTCCCGTTCCAACATGTCAGTGAGACGACGGCGAGTCCTTTTGTACAATTTCCGAAAGGACGTGTAGGCTGGGGCGCCTCTTCGTGTACCGTGGCAAACTGGCAACCGTCCACTGACTCTTCACCTTTCCCTCTCGATTTGGAACTGCTATCGCACGCTCTTCCTCCCTCCTCCATTTGCCTTCACCCTTCCTTCTGCCATTGTTCGATCGTCTTCTCCATGGAGGGAACAAGCCGGAAACGACCCTGTTATTCTTGCCCCGATCTTAAAGATGACGTGGTGGGGGAACTCATGGATCGGTGCGACGTCATCACCTCGGCTAGCATGGCAGGTTCATTCAAGACCGTTCTTGACTCAACTAATAACATCATTACAAGGAACCCAAGGGTCCAGGAGCGGTTTGATCTCCCTTATCTTCTTTGCTATAAGCCTGTTCGCATGGGCGCGGACGACGGAGGCCTCGCCTTGTGCAAGTTGATGCCGCTTGATAATGATACGTGTGATGTCAAGATGCCATCGCTTAAGGGTAAGGCCTGGGCTGGCGCAAATGGAGATTGGGTTGTTTATATTGGGTACAATTGCGAGTGGGAACTTGTGAATGTGTACACTCGTCAGCGGATTCCACTTCCAAAAATCTCAGAGTGCCCTGAGGTTGAGCACACAGATGATCTACGTACGTTCAAATACGATCATGGTGGCTGTCGTCTACGGAAGATAGCAATTTGTCGAGTCCCCAACCGCTCTTGGAATTACAAGAACTATGAAGTTGTTGCTATCTTCGACAAGCTTGTTGTCGTCGTTACTGATTCCACGGTTCGTCCATGGATATTGCTCAAAAATCAGTTTCTGTACATGGCTAAGTACTGTGATGCAATTGAATACGAGGATCTTGTGTTTGCTGCCACCACTCATGGCACTGTTTTTGCATGGGATCCTCGTATTTTTGGTACGTTTGTCTTCCACCGTATTTATAATTGTTTCAGCCACATGCATGCGGGTTAGCAAGTTTCCTTTTACTAATTAACCTTCTTGTGTTTCCTAGGTCCTGTGAACATTCCACCACCTATACTTGAAAAAAAGTATAACCAAGGGGGAGATGACGATGGTGATGGTCACGAGCATGAGGACGAGCAGAACTTATATACTCAGTGGCGCCTGGCAACTAATTCCGATGGATCACCTCTTCTTGTCTGTATACAGTGCACTGAGATTGTTACGACTGAGGGAGCACGTGTTGTCTCCCATGGTCGCCCTCTCCGGACCTATTCCAACACCTGTTGCAGGGTATTCGGGATGGATACTAGTGTGCTAGCGCCAACACCTTCTCTCTGGTCCAGTATTGATAGTCTTGGAGAAAACTCACTCTTCCTTGGACCAAACTATCCAATGATGGTGAAAGGCGATCCAGCTGCTGTTGACACAACGTTACTACCATTTATGAGAAGCAACTGTATCTATACCTCGGACATTGCGGTGGTTCCCTACCCTGGTCCTGATATATGCCGCTTCAGCCTGATGCTCAGTTCTGCATTGCTCTCGATATTGACAATAGCTGGCCCTTCCCAGAGCACCTATGGTTCAAAGCAAGCATTTCCAATGCCGAGGATTGGTTGAGTTGAAGTTCATTTCATTGCTTGTTATTTGTTGTGTGATGAAAACTTCAGTATTTACTAGAATGTTTTGTTGGAAATAATCTATAATCGAACATGTATCCTCGTTGTCGTTGTGTGTTCATGACTTGTTGTATGTAATGAATGGTACATTTGCAAATGCATGTCATAGACTCAATTTATGAATGGTTTTCGAGTCACTTCTTGGAGTGTGAGTACCGTAGTAGTATAGCCACCATCCGGTTAGTATATGAAGTTGCCACATCACATAGAGCCAACCTAATATTGGAGTATGCTGGCCCTCCACCGGCGCGCCGCTTCAAATGGCGGACGAAGTGAGAGGTCACGTCACCTTGTGTCCAGATCTGAGATGCCACGTGTACCAGATGAATGACTCCAAGTTCGACCACCGTGATGCTAGGTGCGAGCCGAGGAACACTGTTGGAGAGACCCCCCTCATAATTTTCCTACATTGGTCGTTTGATTCATAGGATAGAATGCTATAGGAATTTTTGCCTATGTAATCATGTTTTAATTGGCAATCTAGCATCCACTCCAACTTTTGTTTCACTTCCTTTGTTCCTACGAAGAGAGTACTTAATCTAAATGATGTGCCGCTGCAAGAGCCGCCTATATTAATTAACCATGCTCTAAAAAGGTGGACCAGCTTTGGCTATAGTAGTACTGTACTAGGTTAGTAGGTGACCTTGCACCTGGCTCTTCTCCTCTTCTGGAAGTCGAACAATAATGATGGTACTACAGTAGTACTTCTGGCAATCTGACACCAAATGAATTGCTGCACGTCCACCGCTTGTAAGCAAAAGTTTCTCCTCGTGTTGCAAGCCACCGCGCACACATCTTGTTTTTTGTTTTTTGAGGGAGCCACCGCGCACGCGTTGGCGAGGAAGAAGGCGTAGTAAGCAAGCTTCTCGTCGTTCTGCGAGTTGATGGGACACATCAAAGTTACGTACTCCCTCCATCTAGGTGTGTAAGTCATATTAGGAGGATCTCCGCAACCTAGGTGGCTAAGGATTGGGCGAGGCAAAAAAATCAACATGAAAACCATCCAATAGTTGTACCCCATGACCAGCCAAAAATTCAGCAATTAATTCTTAATTGATAGGTATGACTGTTTGGCTAGCCCATGCAAGAATTAAATCCATCGCATGCAAGCCGGCTTGATTCCCTTGACTAACCAGCGCCTTCCTTCTATGCATGCATAGGTCGTTTATTTAGGAATCAATCCCTAATTAATAGCCAGAGAAGAGAAAGCATGGGTGGTTAAATGAGGTAGGAAGAAAATAAAAAAATAATTAATATTACGAGCCTAGGTGATTTGGGAATACATGGTTTTTGTAAAAAGTGACTTACTCACCTAGACGGAGGGAGTATTTATTAGTACTCTCTTCAAAAAGGGCCGACCATGTCCATGGCTACCATTCCGTGCTCTGTCATTGAGTACGTGCACTATTCACGTGCCATCGAGGAGAAAAAATATTGCGTAGTACTAGGCGCCATCGAAGTGCACGACTCACGCACTGCATATCTCCATTTTCTTGCATGACATGCCACCTTGATTCTAGATGTCCCACGTGTCATGGAGGCATATAGTATTATTTTGTAAAATGGAGGCATATAGATGTCCTGCGTGTTGGCAAAAGGATGAACAAAGCTCATGTCTTAAATGAAAGAGTGGAAGAACATAGATTCCCGACGACCGAGAAGGAGCAACAAACCTCGGGGTAGAGCGTCTGCACTCATAGTATTTTATATTATTCAGCGATATAAAATCAACCAAATCTCTCCACGTTCCTATACCATTCTATAGTATGAGAATAACTTTGAACGTAAGCCATTGATTCACTCTATCCAATGGTCATAGTTGGAAAATCCAAACAAAACCAAGCATTGAATCAACTCTTTTTTCGAGATCAACTCTTTTAGCACTTAGATTGTTGCCGCCTGCCCACCTAGCCCACCTATATATCCACTCACGTGTGATGACCACAGGAGCTATCCACTCAGATTGTATCTTTAAAAAATAAAGGTCGATAACTAATGCGGCACCTCGGGCCAACGCGGCCAAATCGCATTTTGCACGAGAAATTACACACCACGTTTCGTTGACATGTGGTCCCGTTCCAACATGTCAGTGAGACGACGGCGAGTCCTTTTGTACAATTTCCGAAAGGATGCGTAGGCCGGGGCGCCTCTTCGTGTACCTTGGCAAACTGGCAACCGTCCACCGACTCTTCACCTTTCCCTCTTGATTTGGAACTGCTGTCGCACGCTCTTCCTCCCTCCTCCATTTGCCTTCACCCTTCCTTCTGCCATTGTTTGATCGTCTTCTCCATGGAGGGAACAAGCCGGAAACGACCCCGTTATTCTTGCCTCAATCTGAAAGATGACGTGGTGGGGGAACTCATTGATCGGTGCGACGTCATCACCTCGGCTAGCATGGCAGGTTCATTCAAGACCATTCTCGACTCAACTAATAACATCATTACAAGGAACCCAAGGGTCCAGGAGCGGTTTTATCTCCCTTATCTTCTTCGCTATAAGCTTGTTCGCATGGGCGCGGACGACGGAGGCCTCGCCTTGTGCAAGTTGATGCCGCTTGATAATGATACGTGTGATGTCAAGATGCCATCGCTTAAGGGTAAGGCCTGGGCTGGCGCAAATGGAGATTGGGTTGTTTATATTGGGTACAATTGCAAGTGGGAACTTGTGAATGTGTACACTCGTCAGCGGATTCCACTTCCAAAAATCTCAGAGTGCCCTGAGGTTGAGCACACAGATGATCTACGTACGTTCAAATACGATCATGGTGGCTGTCGTCTACGGAAGATAGCAATTTGACGAGTTCCCAACCGCTCTTGGAATTACAAGAACTATGAAGTTGTTGCCATCTCCGACAAGCTTGTTGCCGTCCTTCGTGGTTCGACTGGATGGATATTACTCAAAAATCAGTTTCTATACACGGATGTGTACTGTGATGCAATTCAATACGAGGGTCTTGTGCTTGCTGCCGCCACTCGTGGCACTGTTTTTGCATGGGATCCTCATAGTTTCGGTACGTTTGTCTTCCACCGTAATTATAATTGTTTCATCCACATGCATGCGAGTTAGCAAGTTTCCCTTCTCTACTGATTAACCTTCTTCTTGTGTTTCCAAGGTCCTGTGAACATTCCACCACCTATACTTGAAAAAATTTATAACCAAGGGGGGGATGATGATGGTGATGATCACGAGCATGAGGACGAGCAGGGCCCATATACTCAGTGGCAGCTGGCAACTAATTCCGATGGATCACCCCTTCTTGTCTGTATACAGCCCACTACTGATGTTACTACTAAGGAAGTAGGTGTTGTCTCCCATGGTCGCACTCTCCGGACCTATTCCAACACCCATTGCATGGTATTCGGGATGGATACTAGTGTGCTAGCGCCAACACCTTCTCCCTGGTATAGTATTGATAGTCTTGGAGAAAACTCGCTCTTCCTTGGACAAAACTATCCAATGATGGTGAAAGGTGATCCAACTGCCGTTGACACAATGTTACTACCATTTATGAGAAGCAACTGTATCTATATGTCGGACATTGCGGTGGTTCCCTACCCTGGTCGTGATATAGTAGGCCGCTTCAGCCTGGATGATCAGTCCTGCGTTGGTCTCGAGATTGACAGTAGCTGGCCCTTCCCAGAGAATCACTTGTGGTTCAAAGCAAGCGTTTCCAACGCCGAGGATTGGTTGAGTTGAAGTTCATTTCATTGCTTGTTATTTGTTGTGTGATGAAAAAATTAGTATTTATAATGTATCCTTGTTGTTGTTGTGGGTTGATGACCTGTTGTATGTAATAAAATGATATGCCTGTGATAAACTTACTAAATTTATGAATGGCTTTCGAGTCGCTTCTCTGAGTGGGTGCTGCGACGAGGCAAAAAAAATATTTTCTGAATACATAATTGTACGTGCATTGCAACAGGTTATCGGATGAGGCCAATCAACAATAGTACACTATTTGTACTAGCTTCACATGCTGCACTATCTCTACATCTACGTACTCCCTCTGATCCTCAATAGTCCGCGCATAACTTTTTTTGATTTTTTCCTATATGGTCTGCGCGATGCCCATTCTATGTCGTAGTTTCCAAAACTGCCCCGCATCCCCCGCTTCCCATTGTTCGCATGCATGCCTAATAATTAATTCCTCTCCATGGGTGCATGCAGAGGGAAAGGAGAGAGGGAAACGTGTGCACAGAGAAAGAGAGTAGCGCGCACGGGAATTAAGGAGTCAAGCTAATCAACTGCATGCAGATCATAACTACCCAGTGTTTTATTTATGGCAAACCAGGGGCAATTTGGTCCAGATTTAACAGAAAGTTTCTCTCCTTGGTATGCGGGCACGACCTTAGACGCAAAGAAAAAAGAATCGGAGGGAGTACGTAATACAACAAGTTTTAAACTTGAGACCAGCCACCCATCCTCACAAAGAACACTTTTTAACCTAGCACAGACTCCAGGAAATTTGGCCACAGTGTGAGGTGGGCCATATGTTAATGTGTTCGATGTACGTAACCAACACCTCGCATCCTCGATACTACTACTATAAGTAGTAGGAGTAGTAGGGTGTCATGGTCTAGAACAAGCATTCACGTCCAGGAGTATGGCACACGCCACTAGCACGACTTCCATCTGACACCATATTTCTTGGAGTCCGTGCTACAGCAATCTCTTCAACCTCGTCGTTTCTCTAACTCAGCCATCGCACGGCGGGCGAGGTGGGGGTTTGCCGATAGTCGATTTCCTCAACTGCGGTCCCACTTGTAAGGCCGACTCCAACGCACGACCCCAAACGGACCTCCGTTTTGCCCGGATTCTGTCCGTTTGGGTAGGGCAATGGGGTCGTGTCCGGGCCATTTCTCAGATGCGGTGGCCGTGCACCGAATGCGCGGACGCATCTCGGCCGCGTACATTTTTCTTTGCAAACACATATCTTTTTTCATCATTGATTTTTTGGTACATGGAAATACATCACCAAAATTTTGACTGGAAAAGCAAGACCAAAGAAAACAAGAACCACAAGAATACATTTTAGAAGATATCCAACTTCCACAACTGCTCCTGTAAGTTGGATTACTGCCTTCTCGATGCATTCATTGTTGATCTGCGGAGCCTCGATCTTGCGTGCTTCTTTCTTCTTCGAGTGTAAAGAAGTAGACGTGTCTAGCCTCTATTCTATCAACAAGTGCACTAGTCTCATCTCTAGCCTCTATGCTAGCTAAAAGTGCTAGAACATCTACTAAATTGCGCTCTATCAATATATCATTGTACTCTTCTTCCCAATAGCAAAACTTGCATCCATCCTACACAATAAAATTTTAAGTTAGCACAACTAGTCTAATCCGAGAGAACAACCGATGATTTGGTTGAGTTATTCCTCCTTTTGCCGACACGTGGGACATCCAGCATCCAGGTTGTGTCATGCAAGAAAATAGAGTTGTAGTTGAAGCCACATGATGTGCATCTTGGGTTAAACTGTAAATAGAATCTTACTACTCTTGAGTAACTCCAAAAGCGGCCACCGAAGATCTTTATTGGATTTGTTTTTCATCACCAGCACGTCGAGGTGAAAGATGTGCAAGTTCAGTGGGTCCTCTTGCGTTTTCACTGACATGTGGGACCGCATATGAGCAAACAGACGATGGGCTCCGCGCGTCTGCTAGCTGGCTGAAGAGAGATAGAGGAGGGTTGAACACGGACTCCAGGAAATTTGTTCTACGTAACCAGCACCTCGATATAGTGGGGTGGCATGGGCCATAACTAGCATTCATGTCTAGCAGTACGGCACACGCCACCCACACGAGTCCCATCCGACACCAATTTTCTTGGAGTCCGTGCTACAGCCATCTCTTCTCCCTCCTATTTTCTCAGCCATCGCGCGGTGGGCGAGGTGGGGGTTTGCCGATAGTCGGTTTGCTCAACTGCGGTCCCACTTGTAAGTGAAAATGCAACACAGCACGCATTCCCCCTTGAGCGGTGTGCCGGACCAACCGTGTGGGGGTGCGACGCAAACACGGCAGGCTTTTCCTTTTGAAATTGTAACTTGTAAAATTTAGTTCTGCTCCATGGCGCGACCGATAGATAGAAATAACGATTTTCCCTAGAGTAATGAGAAGTATGGTTCTGGCGCGGTTCATGCATGGAGTACGTACGAAAATTATGAAGTTGATGCGAAAGCTAAGATAATTACTAGTAGTACCATATACTACTACATGGATTTGACGGAAAGATAAAGATACATACGGATCCATCAATGACATCCTCACGCCCTAGTGCACCGGGTCACCAACCGACGTGTGAGGAGCAGCGGCGTTGGCGGCAAGCTCAACGTGCTTCTGAACAATGTCGTCCAAGGTTGCCCTGCGGTCCAAGAAGGCCAGCATCCTATCATCCTCCTCTTGCATGTAGTAGTCCTTGTGGATGATTTGCACGTAGACGTGGGTGATTATGTCGATGGTGTCTTGCTGCGCCAGGCGCTGCGCGGCGAGCGCGACCTCGAGGTGGACATTCTCCGGCGCGATGGCGGGCAGTCGCAGGGCCACCAGTGCGTCGAAGAGGTTGTCACCATAGAGGCCGTTGAGGGTGGCAGGCATCACAGAGCCTGGGCGTGTGGGCTGGAGGCGTACGTCAAGGTCGTCCGTGAGCTTCTTGACGATGGTGAACTTGTCGAGGAAGCCGATGAGGACCTCGTCGAACAAGGAGATGAAGCTGTCGTCCAAGCGGCCCCTCGCCCTGGCGGCCTCAAGCACTACCTGGAGACGTTCCTCTGTGTCGGGCCGCAGGCCGGTGTCGTGGACCATCTGGCACAGCCGGCTGATGCTCGCGCTCATTGCCTCCATGGGTCTAGCTTCTAGTCAACTGATCTTGCGATTAGAGCGATCACTCTTGCCCTTGGGTGCGTAGGTGCATAGGATTTCGTAGATTGGACTGGCGGGAGCCTTTATATGAGAAATGCAGACTCCGTTGAATTCACGTGCGTGTTGGCCATCTACTCCTCGCCCCTCTACTGCACCTGCCTTTGGCTGTATGACAGGTTGGCCATCCACCCGTTGGGCCCACGTGTCATACACCCAAAGGCAGGTGCAGTAAGTCCATGAAGTTGCGTCCCCCTCCGTGCCGGTGCAGTATAGTCATCTCACCGGACCTCTAGTTGGGGCCAAACGAGAGAACTTTGATGTTTACTTGTTTATTGGTCCGCTTTGCATTTTGCGCCAAGTTTTGACCTTTGATTTAACTAATAAAATGTTAATGCATGTAACCAAAAATGTTGTGTAAGTCACCTTACGAAAACCAAATAATCCCAAAACACTTAGGCACGGTACATTAACTCCCTCCTCGTTTCTTATTTCATGACATATCAACCAATGAGAGATGTGGGCCGTGCATGCTTTCAATGACTTGAGAGGACGAGACTTGCCTGCTCCCTTCCCATGCTCCCATCCGTGCTCCCGCGTACGTGGCTTGATTTGATTAGAACAAAATAAGGCCCGACTTGAGACTACCAAACATCACATGCGGTGGTTAGTTCATTGCATGTAATCCTATTAAGTAGCAAAAAGACATTAAGTTATCTCGCCGATAGGAATAAAACAATACACCATGTATTTATTTACAGAGGGAGTAGTACATTTTTTGTGACATGCATTACTAGATATTGCTAGTCAAATACTAAATCTAGATGGACGTGGTAGTACTACTAAATCCAGACGGTGGTGCTAGTACTAGTAGTAGTACTACCAATGTAGTAGCACTGTACTACCCGTTGGTCAAATTATTACGTGTTGCTCCTCATAGTGAAGTGACAAGACCCTACGCCAGAGATGACACCTGAGTATAGGCGCCGTGTTCGGCATACCATAGTCAGCCTCACCGTCTGCAGTCACTATCATCATGGCTATAGACCTAGCCTGCTTACAACTAGCCGTGTTCGACATAATTTCCCGTGCGTAGATGCCCGTGCATTGCACGGAACACCAAGATTGGGGGGTGGACCGCGCCGGCAGCGGCCATCGCGCCAGATTTTTCCATGGCCTTCTAGATGTGGTGGGGAGGAGATAAGGCTGTTGTGAGAGACAAGGAGTTGTTTGTAAATAGGGAACAAGTGCGGGCATCTTTTTGCAAAACTGGAGAAGTTTGGTTTGTATGCGTCAGATCTAGATCCGACGGCTATTGGTGAAAGATGGCAGGCACAACATCATCACCAACTCAGGACCTGTTTGATTCGCAGGATTTTGAAAACACAGGAATAGGACACGGCAATATTACAAGTTTCAAACAGATATTACAAATGTTAGGAGTAATGCTGCACCTACGAAGAGGGAATTACTAGGAAGTTTACGTAAGAACTTTCATTACTTTAGGTGGATGCAGCATTATCATACAAACTAAAATCCACCGCCCTGACAAGTCACTAATGGGCAAATAAGTTTTCGAGTCTCTGGCCACTTGATGTTTCAAAAACAAATTCAGCTTCTCCGGAGACATTGTCATTTAGCCTTAGACGCTTGCGGTGATCAGCACGCCATTCATTGTTGCGCCAGAGAATGCCAAACCTCATTACCTTCAGCACACTTGCCTCCAGAACAAAGAACCTGGCCAATTTAATCTCAGATGTGCTGCCTCGGTAGTCGATCAAATCAATTTATGTAAGATGGATATCAAGGCATTCGATGAGATTGTTATAGTGCATCACATTTTTCACTTTCGGGTCTTTTTTTATCTGCAAAAAAAGAGAACATATTAGAGCAGCTGGCTGTATAAGATTGCCGTGTCATCAAGAGGTACCAATATCATTCGCTCATACGATAGGGTTGGCTGGCTAGTGATATTCTCTCTCTCTCTGTCTCTCTCTCTCTCTTTCTCTTTCCTCTCATTTACCTAGGAGTACGTGAAGAGCTTGGGCATTTGTTGCCTTCCACTATGTGGCGATGCCATATTTCGCAAAAGTATGCCAGATAATACACATCGATGTCAAATCAAAAGATTTTGGCACCGCTCTCGCGATGTGAGAGAGTTGGCACCGCTATGCACACAGACACACATGTATAAACAAATCAATCAAACCAACTACACCAGCCTCTCACTCTCCCAAACAAGTGTTTTTTTTATTGCCGCGGTCCTCTCTCTCTCCCACGCAAGTGTTTTTTCATTGCGTGAGTAAATTTGGCACCGGAGCAAAGTAGGTGATCCAAATTGGGGCACCAGGTGAGCAATGGAGGGGCATCGATGCCAAATGCATCACAAGTGAATTTGGCACGTGTTTTGGCCTACATAGTGGAGGGCCGTTATAGCCCACTTTTGTACTACCTCTTATTTAGTATAATATTTTGACCATAGATTTACGTAAGAAAATGCCATGCATGTCACTAAAAATTACACCATTTGAAATTATGTTCAAATATGAACCCAACGATATAGTTCTTAGTGACATGCATTAACATTTCGTCAGTTAAATCTATGGTCAAATTTTGATACTACAAAATAGGAAGAGTAAACCAGGACGGGGGTAGTACTTTCTCTTAGGGTAACCATAGAGTTACTGGAGTAGTCTAAGTTACTTTCCACTATGACTAGCCTAGTGCAACAAAAAAACGATGAAGGTGATCACGTGAGAAAAAATAATAAAAACATTTCTTTCGGTGCAGTGCGTAGATGCAGTTTTGAACACTACACTTGTCATCGTAATTTGGGAAAATTATGAAAAATTGAGCTACGTTCTGATTACCAATAGGAAAGAAGTTTCACCTCGATGAGTAGCTTCTCCGTGCACGGAAAGCATGTAAGGAATCCAACAACTTGATCCAGATTGGGGCCGATAGATTTTATTGCCAAGATCTTCACTGTGCGCATAGACTGGGTCAAGCTTGTGGGAATCATTTTCTGGAAGACGGTCATAAATACATCAAGAAGAAATTTAAAAATGTGAATTTCAAGATGACGGAGAAGAAGATGAGTGTTGTACCTGAACGATTACGGATCCAATAAAGAGTTCGGAGAATTTGGCAGACGAGTGCACCAATGCTGTCAATTTCGGCGCGTCAATGACCCTGATTTTTGTTGGACCTTCTAGATCCAATACAAGCAATCTCTCAAGGAAAGGCGCATTCTCAATGACCATAACATGGAACAACTGGAGTGATCTCTTCCCAATTGATGTCTTCTTGCGGGGCCAGCAAGACACATAAATCCATCGGAGATTCGTCGAGGCGATGTGGAGGCTAATGAACCCGTGGATCTGCTCAAGATGAAGGTACTCGAGCGCAGTACAGCTGCGGAGCAGCTGCTCCATAGCCTTCTTCGAGATGACAACATCGAAGAGGTCGAGCTGCTTGAGTTGAGGGAGAAGAAGGGCGGGCGGGGCATTAATCTCGGGAAGATAGCAGGAGCTGAAGCTGGCGCGGCGTAGCGTTGGCGCGAGGCGGAGCGCGGACGGCGGCAGAGAGCGACATCGTCCAGCTTCAATGCTGAGCTCCTCGAGCTGATCTAGGGCGGGGGATAAGAACCACTCGTCGAACTTGGGTTGGACCTTGCAGTTGGTACTGAACATGCGGAAGTCAAGGCGTCTGGCTGGCCCAGGGTGCGATGAAAGGATCTTGAGACTGCGGCCATGCGTTTGCAATCCCCGTCACAGAGGCAGCTGGCGACAGTGAGGTTGAGGGGGATGCGGCGCCAGAGGGGGCGCCACCACCGGGAGAACAGGGCGGTCCGCACGGTAGAGTTGGTGGGGAGGAGGCCGATGATGACGAGCAGCATGTCGTCGGGGAGGCTGCTGATAAAGTCCAGGCTCGCCGGATGCGGTTTTGGCTCGAGCTGCCTCCGCTTGTTGGCTACCTCGCCGTCCATCTCAACCGGCGGCGACACCGGTGTACGCGTGTGCTGGTGTGTGTTGTGTGCTGGGTGTGCGCGAGTGCGTCCTTCTGTGCATGCCGCTGCGCAGTGGTGAATTGTGCGCGAGTGCGTCCTTCACGCAGAAGAAGTGTGTCCTCAATGCGCCCTCAATTTACTAGCGTGCGGGGTGCTACCCCGAGTGGTTTCAACTTTGTTTACTTCACCGCGTGTCAGATGGGCCTCTAGTTTACTTATTTTCACCCACTGCCACATGGGCCAGCACACGAAGATACAGAACACGAGCTGACAAGGCAACATGTGGACTAGTTGACCGGTCAACTAAACAAGATACGGAGCTATACGCTGACATAGTGAGTGTATAATCCGCCGGTATAGAGTGTTCGAGTGAGAGGGGAGGCCTGTGAGAGATAGCAGAGAGAGAGGAAGAGCTACTCCCTCCGTTCGATAATGTAGTTCCAACATTTTTTTAAAAGTCAAACTTTTGAAACTTTGACCAAGTTTATAAAGAAATTACTTATATCTACAATACCAAAGATAAATGATAGTATGAAGTAAGTACATGTTGTGATGAAGCTAATGATTGTTCCAGATGTAAATGTTTTTCTCCACATATACCTGATCAAACTTTTCTGATGTTTGACTTTTCAAATCATCCATATGCTTATGGACGTGAGAGAGTCCCTAACTAGAGAGAGAGAGAGAGAGAAATAGAAAGAGTGAGCGAAAAAAGTGTGTGTGCATGTGTGAAAGAGACATGGACAACACTCGATAAAATTCAAGAAAAAACGTGTGTGTCTTATGCAAACATATCACACATGCATCTTCGACAACGGAAGCAAGGTGAGGAGATAGTGTGTGGTTGTTTGCAACCGAGAGGGCAAGACCCCTAGCACGTGGCCAAGAGGGGTCTGACAAACAAGGGAGAGAGGTCGAGAGAGAGTGTATGTTTGTCATAGAGAGATCCCCGAGAGATCGAGTGACAAGGTGTGTGCGTGATAGAAGATACCCCGAGAGATATCGAGATAGACGTATGGATGTAAGGAGACAATACGTGTGTTCCTGATAGCTAGTGAGAGATAATCATACTTAGGGGGGAGTGCTTGCGCCTATGATGGAGTAAGGGATTATGGTACTTATTAGGGGGGCGTGTCACATACAGAGAGAACAAGGGCGGAGAGTGTTGGATGGGTCTATATGTATAGCGCGAGCGAGACATGTGTATGTGTGAACCAGGGAGATATAAAGTTTGAGAGATATTGAGGAGCCCCGATAAGGCTGAGTGGTGTGTCAGATAGCTAAGAGGGGAAAAGAGATATTCCATCCGCTCGATAATGCAGTGCATGTAAATTTTTAGAAGTAAAACTTTGGAAACTTTGATCAGGTTTACGCAGATGTTATTTATATCTACAATACCAAACATACATCATACGTAACTACATCTCATGGTGAATCTAATGGTATATGTTTGCCGTTCTAGATGTAATTGTTTTTCTCCACGTACATGGTCAAACTTTGTGATGTTTGACTTTTCAATAAAGCAATATGCTATGGACTGAGGAGAGTGCCTAAGTCGAGAGAGATCAAGTGCGTGTGAAGGAGAATGAGTAAGTGTGCAAAAGGAGTATGTGTGTGAAAGAGAAAGTGACAACAAACAATAAATTAGAGAGAGTGTGTTTTTTTTTCGTTTCTTAGGCGAACATCTCACGCATGCATCTCCGAGATAGAAAAGTGAGGCGAGGAGATACACGAAGATAGCTAGTGTGTGATTGGTTTGCAACGGAGAGAGACACCCCTATAGCACATGTCCAATAGAGGTCTGGCCAACAAGGAACAAAGGTCGAGAGGGACACATGGAGAACATGGACGCATGGGGAGGGCGAGAGGGTGTGTTTGTGATAGAGAGATCCCCTCGAGATCGTGAGGGGACTATATGGGTGGGAGATCGAGGGAGGTGCGTGCGCGATAGAAAGATGCCCCGAGAGAAATCGAGATAGACCATGCACATATTTGTGATGGAGACTAAGATTAGCTAGTCATATACATATAGGGGGGACTACGTGTGCCTACAATTGAGTGAGAGACCATCATACTTGGCTATCTAGGCATGAGATTGTGTGTGTGTGCGTGTGAGATGGAGAGAGAACGAGTTTTAGATGGGCCTATCGAGTGCGAGTGAGATATGCATGTGTATGTGTGACCCAGGTAGATGTAGAGTTTGAGAGAGAGACCATCATACTTGGCTATCTAGGCATGAGATTGTGTGTGTGTGCGTGTGAGATGGAGAGAGAACGAGTTTTAGATGGGCCTATCGAGTGCGAGTGAGATATGCATGTGTATGTGTGACCCAGGTAGATGTAGAGTTTGAGCGAGAGGGGAGAGAGCTCCGAGATGACAGAGTGGTGCGTGAGAGAGTTACGGGCAATGAGCCAAGGAATTTGTGTGCGTACGATGAGTGCACCCAAGATATCTAGCTTGGACTAGAGAATCATACATAGTGTGCGAGAGAGACCTATAGATGGAGTACATATGCATGCGAACTGGAAAGACCCCCCCCCCCCACACAGAGAGAGGGAGAGAGAGGGAGATAGAGAGAGATGGAGAGAAAGCGAGAGGGACCAACAAGGTTTGTGTGTTGGATGCGTGCGACAGAATTGAAGATTGTCGGCAAGAGAGAGAGAGAGAGAGAGAGAGAACAGGAGTCCGAGAGAGGGAGAGGTCGCGTTTTATGCATCAAAGACTGATATAAACCATGTTTCGATATAAACTTGC
>NC_057805.1:388033187-388062375 GCF_018294505.1 Triticum aestivum
AGAGAACAGGAGTCCGGGAGAGGGAGAGGTCGCGTTTTATGCATCAAAGACTGATATAAACCATGTTTCGATATAAACTTGCATTCAAATATTTAAATTGGAGAACATGTTGTCTGCAATCCACACATGAACGGATATATGCGTATATCAAACAAGTTCATTAATTTGACTTTCAACATGTTCATGGAGTACTATAATACTGTACAACATGTTACTCAATCGAGGTGTTCAATTTTGGATTTAGTTCACTATTTTTTTTGACCTTGAAGACTGCAGGGCTTACACCCCACAGCATTTTATTAATGAAAACAGCAGGAACAATACAGTTCTTCCTCAAGTTGAGGAAAAGTAAAAAGAAGAAAAAAAACAGGAACCTAAATAAGGCTATACAAGGGAGGGATGTACTATACCTAATAATTACAATGTTACACTTAACCAACTCTCCTCAAGGAGGTAGGAAATCAATCCACTTAAGTAAGGACTCTCTATACTTCCGTTTGATTCTATGAGAGAGCAGAGTGAGGTCATGAATGAAGCCATTTCTCCACGCCCTGAAAGAAGGTTTGATGTTCCTGAAGGCTCTGTCATTCCTGACCTTCCAAATATTCCACCAGGCAGTGAAAACCACCTCCCCAAAGAAAGGTTTGTTGAAATCCTTTCTAGCATGGCATGCAATCTCCACCATGTCATCACTGTCTTTCCATATAATTTGCAGATAAATCCACACCCGAACACTGAAATTGCACTAGAAAAAGAGGTGGTTTCTGTCCTCCAGTATCCCAGTTGGACAAAGTACACATTCAGGCCCATCATTAATCTTCCAGTGCCTCCTCTAGATCATGTCCTTAGTGTTAACCCTGTCCATTATAACAAGCCAAGCAAACATCTTGATCGACATTGTACAGCAACTCTTCCAGATCCACCCTAGGATGGGGTTTGTTACCATTGGCTGATAGACAAAGTCATAAAACTTTTTTGCAGTATATTCAGACTTCTTGCCATGCCTCCACCCCCAAGAGTCATGACAGCCACTGTCTATATGAAAAGCCCCATTAAGGATGAGAGCTGTTGTAGATCCTGAAAGGCTTGTTCAGAAAGAGGCAAGTAAAAAAGGTCTTGGAAACTACTAGCCTGAAAGACTTCCCTGACTGAGAGGTTTTTGTGGAGACAAAAGGAATAGAGCCTAGGAAATCGATCTTGAAGAGGGACATAACTGTTTCCAATTTGCCAATGGTCAGACCAGAACAGCACAGTATCTCCACTATGAACATCAACAAAAGTAACTGCTCTGAAATTATCCATCAACTTGCAGACATCTCTCCACCAAAAAGAGCCACACAGAATAGTATCATGTGGGATCCTTTGGAAATAGTAAGAGTCCCAGACTAACTGAACCCAAGGCACATCCATCTTATTATAAAATTTATTCAGATGTTTTAGAAGGAGAGCTTCATTTTGCAAACCAAGGTTTAAGATTCCAAGCCCCCCCCCCTTTGATTTAGGCCTGCAAACAAGAGGCCAGGCAGCCAGAGAATGGCCCCTCTCCTGGCCATATTTCCTCCATAAACACTGCCTCTGAATCCTTTCCAACTGCTTCAAAATACCTTGAGGAATTGACAGGCTGCAAAGGAAGAAGATAGGCAAAGAAGAAATGACAGAGTTTACTAACTGTAATCTGCTCCCTTGAGGTAAAAACCAAGAACTTGCTGTCAATCTTCTCTCCATACAATCCACTAGGGGAAGAAGATTCACAATCTTGGGCCTGGTAGTCCCCACTGGCAAACCAAGATATGTGAAAGGCGTTTTGCCTAACTTACATCCAAAAAAGGCAGCAAGATCAGTAGCAATCTGGTCAGTCACATTAATAGGATACATGGAGGATTTATGGAAGTTAATCTGAAGACCAGTTGCCTTTGAGAAAGAAGATAACACTGGTTTCAGTGCCTCCAATTGACCCATGTCAGCATTTAAGAAGAGCAGTGTGTCATCAGCATATTGGACAACAGGGAAATCAGGATCATGGGTTGGCAGTGGCCTGCTTATTAAACCCTGCTGAAGAAGATTATTGATCAATGTCTGCAAGAGGTCAGCAGCAATAACAAAGAGCAAGGAAGAGATTGGGTCTCCTTGCTTAACTCCACATTTGCATTTAAAATGGTTACCAGGAACTCCATTAAGCAGGACAGAAGAAGTGCCTGATGACAACAACTGCTTAATCCATGTAGTCCATCTTTTGTCAAAACCTTTTGCAACAAGAATCCTTATGATAGCCTCATGCTGGATAGAATCAAAAGCCTTTTCAAAGTCTAACTTCAGCAAAAGGATGGGCCATTTAGACTGATTACACCGATGGATATATTCAAAGGTCCAAGCAAGGCAATCCCGGATTGTTCTTCATTTTATGAAACCATACTGATTTTTATGCACACATTTGTTGATCTCCTGTTGAAATCTGTTAGCAGCAAGCTTTGTAAGAAATTTCAGACCAACACTAGTGAGTGAAATAGGCCGAAGTCTCCCACACTCTCAGGTGTCTGTTTCTTTGGGATCAGAGTAATGTATGCATCATTGAGATTTTCTAACTGAACTGTTCCAGCATGAAACTCATGAACCAGCTGAATAAAATCAGCAGATATGATGTGCCAACATTTTTTTTAGAAAAAGTCCATTGAAGCCATCAGGTCCAGGTGCCTTATCAGTGGGCATTTCTTTAATCACCTGTTCAATTTCCTTTAGATCAAAAGGTTTTGTGAGCACCTCCAAGCCCTGAACCCTAGGTATTAAAGACAATATGTTCTCATCTAAATTATTGGCCGAACCGTCCCCATTCTGCTTTTGAAGGAAGACAAGAACTCTTTGGCCATTTCCTCATGATCTGACGTGACAGAGCCATCAGACAACAACAGGCTAGCAATAGAATTCTTTCTATATCTCTCAGTTTCCATGGCTTGGAAGAACTTGGAATTTTCCTCTCCCACTTTGATATACCCGATGGTACATCTCTTCCTCCAGTATAGATATTGCATGTGCAGCAGATGCTCATGGTGTAGTTTAGTGACTTTTCTGAAATTGCTCTCAGGTCTGGAAAGAGACCTCATATCCTCAAGATTGTCCAACCAAAGAATTACCTAGTTGCATTTCTCAATTAACCTTTTAATATGTGATAAACCCTTCTGCCATTTCTTCAATGTAAACCGCAAAGCCTTTAATTTATCAACAATAATTGCTGAAATATGGGTCTTATGAGAAGGACGAGTCCAAACCTCCTGCACACAATCTATTAAACCAGCCTGATGGACCCAATAATTTTCAAACCTGAAAATATGCGCCTTTGGAATTGATGTACTCATGGTAACCAGACAAGGCACATGATCAGACGCAGTCTTAGCCAAAGGAGTCACTTGCGTCATGGGGTATAGGTTAATCCAACTGGCAGAGGTAAAAACCCAGTCTAGTTGTTCCAAAAGAGGCGTGTCCTGCATGTTAGACCAAGTAAGCTTTCTTCCTTTTAAAGGAAGTTCCAGCAGTCCCAAATGGCCAATAATTTCATTAAAAATAAACATATCATTGATATCGCCACCAGGGAGGTTCCTATTTTCAATGGAGCGAATAAAGTTGAAATCCCCCATCAACATCCACTTCTGGTCCGGGTCGATGTCCAAATTGTAGATCCAGGAAACAAACTCATCACGCAACTCACCCTGACAGGGGCCATAAACATTAATCAGAAACCACTGTTCATTATTATGAACTGAGGTAAACTGCATAACAATAGCGTAGGGTTTAACTTCTAGCAGAGTGCCATGAAACACATCAGATCGCCACGCAGTTAAAAGACCCCCAGAGGCACCCCTAGAGGGGGACTCAACAAATTGATCAAAACCATAGGGACAGATGCTTTTCATAGTTGTACGCGAGCATGAGGAGAGCTTAGTTTCTTGGAGATAAACCACAGAACACTGACTTTCAGTCACTTTCTCCCTGACAGAACGTTGCCTAGTATCAGAATTCAGACCGCGAACATTCCAACATAAAAATTTCCAACTACGCGTTGACACACGATTCATTAATCACCGAGGAATAGAAGAACAAATATAGCATGACACACAATGCCATACCACCCAAAAGATAACAGAGTTCAGTACCACAATGTGCCACTTCCCGAACCGTACGCAGTTCAACAATAAAGAAAGCAAACATAGCAGGCTCTCTAGGCCTTGACATAGTAGCTAACATAATCATTAAGCTGAAGATGCAGAAGAATCCTCCTGTGGATTAGCCATAAGCTTGTCCACCGATAGAAGGGAAGGATCAATCTCCAGCTCCGCGCCCATAGCCTGAAGAACATGAATTGGGGTATGCGGTGGTGCAGCAGGCTGTGCATCTTCAGGGCCATCCGCAGAAGTGGGCTGGGCCTTGTCCTCCATGGGCTTGGCACGGGGGCGCTTCTTTGATGGCTGAAGCGAGAGCTACTCGAAAACCACGTTTTTGAAGCCATCCAACTTTGCCACGCTCCGAGTGCAACGTCTCAGTGATGTATCAACAACAGGAGCCTTCTTCTTCTCTCTCCGCTTTCTCGCAGTAGTTTGTTCCACAGAGAAAACCACAGGTGATGACTCAGCATTGGCAGAGACAGCAGGATTACCAGATGCAACTTCTTCAGAAATAGAAACTGAATCAGCCGGCAACTCCTCAAATAAAGCTCTAGCCACTGGGTGCTTCACCATGACAGGTCTTCTGACAGCAGTAACCATGGGCAAGGAAGCAGTCAAACAAGACATCTTTCTGGATTCATCAAAAGCAATGGACCAAGACCTCTTGGAATAAATGATTGTGCCCATCGGTTTGAAGAAGATAGACCTTGGCACCTCCTTAACTGAAAAATCAGACATGAGGTTCTGGAAAGACCTCTTCCAAATCATCTCCGAAGGGAGAGGAGGTCCAGCCACAATGCGTGCCATGCCAATAAAGATCTCATGTTGCTGAATCACAGGTGGTTGGTAAGGCACAATTGCCAGCTGATTCTCCTCGAAGACAGGATGCTGCTGAAGAGCTGGGAGAGGTAAGTCATGTTGCTATTGGATATCAATGCCCTGCTCCTATTGGTCCACAGACACTGATCCCTCCGGCTAATCAATCATAATAGAAACTTGATCCTGTTCAGGAGCAGCCGGCTGCAGGGCCTGCTCATCCTCTACTTCATCTCCCCACATCGCATTACCCCAACCAGGCGCTTCATCATTTATAGGTGGAGGGGGAGGAACGACAGGTGCATCATTCCATCCCAACATTGGGTATGGTGGCAAAACAAACTGCAAGTTATCTGGTACCAGATTACCAGGCAACGGATGGGGGTTTCCATCCAGAGGCATTGGGTCTTCGTCATTTGGCATCTGATCTGCAAAATCCGCACCAAGAACATAGCATGCAGCAGTCCAAGACACTTGAGCACCTCCCCATTCCGCATAATCACCAAAAACAACATCTCTTGGAACCAAAGGCGTATCTGGAAAGCTAGCCTCAACCAAAATCCGGACAAGGTAAGGATCCTCACTGTCCCAAGAAATAAACTTTCCGAAAGTGCCTACAGCCTGCGAGATGTATTATGTAGTGCGGTAATCAAGAGGAATCCCAATGAACATTAACCAGCCCTTGCGAAAACCATGTGTTCCCTTGAAATTTCCCCCCTCATCATGCTTCATAAATCTAACAAAACGATCGTTGCCCAACGGAAAAGGTGCATGCTGAATCAAGGTGTATCTAACTGACGGATCCCTGACTTGGAACAAACCCACCCCATGAAACCACGGCTGAGCAGATCGGACCAGAGTACCTCTATTTTGCAGAAACTGGACAACCTCTTCCCGCACCGGGCCGAGCGGCCCCTCAGGCGCAGGCATCACCTCTGCGACCATGAAGTCCTCATGACGACAGGGCGGACGAGCAGCAGGCGTGAAGAAGGTGCGAGGAAGCCGACGATCACCGCCATCGATGATGTGGTGGCCATCAGGCACAAAGCGCTGAGGATCAAGCTCATAGTTCACCATGGAAGAGCCAGATGCTTGTCGGGGGTTTTCTTTGGCTTGGGGAGAGGGAAGATGCAATGGGGGCGGCGGCGATGGGACTGGATAGTCTATCCCAATAACTCCAGCTCTGTTCCCATGAGAAGCAGCAGATTCTGATATAATCATTTTTTGTTGCACCGAAATTGGCTTCCAAACCAATCCATTGGAGCACGCGAAATCATTACAGTCGCGGCTAGAGTGACCTTGGCGAGAGCAAGCCGAACAGACCGCTCACATTCCACATGCCGCTGACAAGTGGCCCCTCTGCGAGCGAAGAGTGCATGTAACCACACGGTCCACCATGTCATCGACCACAGCTTCAAACTGCCTAGCGGCCTCTTGTGAGGAGGGGATATCTTGACCCTGGTCCAGAGGGCTCGGACCCGTAGGCATGGAAGGCCCAAGTGCAATTGGGCTAAGCAGCACAGGTGGGCTAGAGGCCTGGTGGGCCTCCAATGCAACTGGGTCAGAAACCTGAGAATTGTTTTGAATAGGAGGCAATCCCGCCTCCGCGAAATGTGCGGGCGTAATCCCAGCATGCATGGGGGATAGTTCCTCAGAAACCGGATCAGTCACCGGCGCAGATGTTGCCGGCCGGCTCAACTCCGGCAAAGGAGTGACTGTACCAAAAACAATGGGTGGATGAGCCACCGTCCAAAGCAATTCCGTGGGAGGGGATTGATGTATGAATACATGCTCATGAACAGGAAGATCATACCCAGCATCCCTAATAGTATCAATACACTTTTGCATAGCCGGATATCTATATCCCTTGCAAGCAGAATATCGCTCAAAAGTGGCAAAAGAAAGCTTCTTCTTAGCAGATGTAGCAGACTTGATAGCCGATCTAATAGGAGGTTTATGCATGGCCAGAAGACCTAAAGATGATCGACGCTTAGTTGGACTAACTAAAATCCATTCAGCATCACATTCCTTCCTCCAGATCCTGAGCTCTCTAATCCAATTAGGGCCCCCATTACCCCACAAATGAAAATAGCACTTGAACAGATCACAAGCAAAAGAACGGAGGTCCATAATAATAAAACCAACTTGCTTGCAAGAAACTTGGAAAGAGTAAACCTTGTCTTTGATGTGATCTACATGGAGATCAATTGCCGAGCCTCCAATTGCCGCTTCCAAAGCCGCTGCCACAGAATCCTCCGAGAGACGGAAGGCATGGCGGCTGAATGAAACAATTAAGATAAAAGGCCTTCTGTGCCCCAAAGGATGAATCGTTTGCCCAGTAGATTTGAAAACCTCATCTGAAAAAACCCTACCCTTGGAGAAATCCAAGCCAAGGGTAGATCCACCAGAAGAACCCATAGAAGATGGGTATTGCCTTGATCCAGAGAAGACGCCAGAGTAGATGATCGAAGAGGATCCACAGATTAGTGGAGGAGGAGGGAGATCACCGGAGATGGGGACAGCGACGTGCTGGGGGGTGGGAGCACCATACCTGCCTGAGGTAGTTCACTATTTCATTGAATCGAGATATTTCATTTTGGGTTTGATTCCCGTTTTTGAGTGGGTCAACTATTTGTCATATAGTAAATCGCTAGCAACGAGCATGTAAAAACACATTACTCCCGAGCATCATCTCTCCATCTAAAAAAGAAGTGGCAAGCTAATGTTTCAAAAATTGATTCGAATCGACTTGGTAAGGTAGACGTGAATGCTCGTTCTCCCAAATTTTGAACGAACCGTTAAACATCCTCTGCTCGGTGGAATTCGCCCGTGCAAATAAATGGGAGACGTGAAATTACCGTCCTATGTGGGACACGCATCAATTGGCCCGTTGTACATCGAGGGTAGGTTCGTAACTTCATCCAAGCGAGCCTTCTCCACGGCCGAAATGACATGTGTCGAATAATTCATAAACCATGGTCGGCAAAACACGCTCTCCTCGCCCGAAATAGCTCGCGCCCACTATTTCAAAACACGCTCTCCTCGCCCGAAATCGCTCGCACCCACTATATTTCAAAACACGCCCTCCTCTCCCGAAATCGCTCCCGCCCACTATTTGGGGAGAAGCAAAGTTACTCTACTATCCCCGACCCTCAGTACACAGACCCAAGCCGAGAAGCCTAAAGGCAGGGGTAGAACTGTAACTCTCCCTCACATTTCAGACAAATGCGTCCGTAAAACATGGTTCCACTCCCCTCCCAATCCCCCCCATTCATACCTCGTGGGCGCCAAATCACCTTCTCCCCGGAAGCACCCTTCTCTCGAGCCGCGAAACCTCAGCCCCTCCTCCATGGCGCCCCCACCGCACCAATTTCACAACCGCCCTCCTCCCTAATGCCGGAGACGCTGTCCATTTGTCGTCGTGCACTGGGCCGTGTGCCTCTTACTCCATGCTGCTGGAGCTGCCTCGACAACGGCCGCGTGAACCGTACCGGGGCCGATTCACCCCCGCCGTTGTTCACGGCGCCAGAGCGGCTCCAACTTCGGATCCGTCCAGAGTCCCGGCGCTGCTTCCCCGTAGCCGTCGACCGTTGCGACATCGTTGTTTCCCTGCCGCCGGTCACCACCGCAACCGCGCCGGCCTCACCGAATCGGCAGCTGGACCTGCCTACTACACCATGCCGCCAGATAGGTCGCAACCTCATCTCAAATCACTTTATTTAGGCGTCAGTTGTCTGAATTTTTATTCTGGGCCAATCGATTCCCAATGGGAAGCAGCACCCTTCGAGGCGGCGGAGCTCCTAGGCTGCCGGTTGGCTGGTGTCTAATGTAAGGGTGCGGGGCCGCAAGTTCGCCGCGGAAGCATCGCTTAGATGGCTATCTTAGAGTTGCATGGGTTGAAGGTACTGCCGTCGCCGGATCTGGATGACGGGGAGTCTTTGTGGATTGGCCCGGGGGCGGCGCAACCACGGCAGTGCGGTGGGGCGGGGAGCGGGGTTTTAGCCGGGGCCACGGACGGCGGAGGCAGGCTGCTCTGCCGTTGGTCGCTGGCTCTTCGGGGAAGATTCCTAATAGTGTCAGCCGGGAGGCACAAGATGGCCATCAACCCATCCGGCATAGATCGGCAGTACCAAAATAAAATAAAATCGTGTGACCCCAATTTAGTCTTCAGTCAACAGACGTGTGACCACTCTCGTACCTTGTTGTTGATCTCTTAGTGTATTTCTTCAGATCAAAGAGATGTGTCGTTCTTAAAATTATGCGTTATCTGCATCTTCAGCCACACCGTCTTCCGACTCACCGCAGCTGCTCCAACAAGGGAAGCATACACCAGAAGGAAGCTATAGTCCCCACTCAACAGTTCCCTGCATCGAATGCGCGTGCCCGACATGGACAGCCACAACAACTGCAGGGCCATCGACAAGTCAGCACATGATGCTCACTCCTATGGATGGCGGCCAGATAGGTTGTACCCTCATCTTACTTGTGTGCAACATTTATGGCTTTGTTATTCATCTAAGCATGGAAAATAGATTATCACATTTCACTGTATATTCATGCTGATCTCTTACGGGTCTTGTTCAGGAGTTAACGTTGTTCCATAGTTCAGCTAAGATACTTGTTTTTTAGGTAACGATGTTCCATAGTTATCATCCATCAGCCAATGCTATCCCACATGCTGGTGATTATAGTATTATACCACTTCTAGTATTACCTATGTTGTTCTTTAA
Organism: Triticum aestivum; assembly: GCF_018294505.1. Taxonomy (NCBI): domain Eukaryota; kingdom Viridiplantae; phylum Streptophyta; class Magnoliopsida; order Poales; family Poaceae; genus Triticum; species Triticum aestivum. The sequence goes on from NC_057805.1 coordinate 388,042,888, forward strand.
TACTTTTGTGTGCCATCTAGTTAATCTCGAGTACAAACGATACATATTCTGTAGCTTTCATCTGTGTTCTCCCTTTAGTTTTTGAGACCTGTTGCTGCTAGTTAACCCCAGTCCTACTATTTATGTCGTCTCCTACAAGCACTCATTACATAAATCTAACTACTAGTTGTCTTCCATGCATGTCAGATATAATTGCACACATTGATATATCCACAAGAACCTCACGAAGCAATGTAAAGACCAATAAACTTGATGTCAATGATACCCAATATGATGGAACATGTAAAGGCAGTTCTTCAGAAGACTTGCAGAAAGATGTTGAATCCTCTTCACCCCACAAGGTCCTTGCTCTAACCTGGCCCGTGATATGGGTACAACATGCATATAATGTCCTGGACTGTATCTACTCTGTTGCAATGCCATGTGCTTAGCATGCTGATCATGCATGTAAATATGTCATGCCTTCCTGCTTTTCAGTACCTATTCCATTCATGATAACATGTTTTCAAATTCAAGTACTCTATCGCAATGCCATCTGCTTAATTTGGACATCATGCTTCTGAATACCTTATGCATTGTTATTCATCAGTATGTACTTCATCTGTCTACCATACCATGTTTTTTTACATTGAAGTGTTGTTCTAGTGCTATGTTGCAATGCCATCTTAGTTTCCTAATCATACACGTGTATGTTGCCTTAGTTTTTTCTGTACGTATTCCGCTAGCATACAGTTTTACATTCAACTAGTGTTTTTTTACTGTGTTGTCCTGTCGTATCCCTAGCTCTTACACCATACTCCCTCCGTCCGGATTACATGTTGCCGAAATGGATAAAAAAGGATGTATCTAGAACTGAAATACGCCTAGACCCATCCATTTTTTTCTGGATGGAGGGAATACATGTCAATATGTCATGCCTTTCTATTCTTCAGTGCCTATTCCATCTCTCTGTTGTAGCATGTTTTATAATTGAAGCACCATTCTTTTATACAAGGCATGCAAGGGGAAGACGACTATGTTAGAATCTGAAGGGTTACAAACCAGGTCTTTGCAAAAGATCCAAACGCCAGGAGATAATAAACCAACTCCAGTTTTTATAGATACTACTCTAGCACAGAGAAACCCAACTCCTACTGATAATAAGCAGATTCCAGTGGCCAAAGAACTAGTCTGCTCCAGTCCAGCAAAAATATGTCAACTCCATTCTAAGAAGCGTGTGCGTATCCTTGCATCATGAAATTTAATAGCATGCTGATCATATTTTCTACATGTTTCTTACCCATCTCTCTTTTAGAAAATAAGCTTAACAGATAGAAGAATTTCTGCACTGGTATCGTCTGTGAGGAAAGATTCTTGCAAGAATTCTCTGTGCTCCAATGTAGATGTAATTACCTGTTGTATATCACTATATTTTTACATGAGCATGTATTTTGTTAATCGGCGTGAATCCAACATTTATCTGATCTGAATTTAGTTGTAGCAAAATGTATGATTTAAGGCCACAATGTTGATTTTTGTAAGGAAAACTGCCTGGTAGTTTTGCATCCTGAGCTGCATGAGTGTACTATCTCATATCAGTGGGTTTGATTACTTTGGTTCTGCTGGGTTTTCCGTGTTTTTTTACTGTGTTGTCCTGTCATATCCCTAGCTCTTACATCATACTCTCTCTGTCTGGATTACATGTCGCAGAAATGGATAAAACTGGATGTATCTAGAACTGAAATACGCCTAGACCCATCCATTTATTTCCGGATGGAGGGAATACATGTCAATATGTCATGCCTTTCTATTCTTCAGTACATATTCCATCTCTATTGTAGCATGTTTTATAATTGAAGCACCATTCTTCTATATAAGGCATGCAAGGGGAAGACGGCTATGTTAGAATATGAAGGGTTACAAACCAGGTCTTTGCAAAAGATCCAAACGCCAGGAGATAATAAACCAACTCCATTTTTCATAGATACTGCTCCAGCACAGAGAAACCCAACTCCCACTGATAATAAGCAGATTCCAGTGGCCAAAGAACTAGTCCGCTCCAGTCTAGCAAAAGAATGTCAACTCCATCCTAAGAAGCATGTGCGTATCCTCGCATCATGAAATTTTATAGCATTCTGATCATATTTTCTACATGTTTCTTACCCATCTCTCTTTCAGAAAATAAGGTTAAATGATAGAAGACTTCCTTCATCGGGATTGTATTCGAGGAAAATATCTTGCGGGAATTCTCTGTGCTCCAATGCTGATGTAAGTACCTGTTATATATCACTATATTTTTACATCAGCATGTATTTTGTTAATCGGCGTGAATCCAACCTTTATCTGATCTAAAATTAGTTGTAGCAAAATGTTAAAGGCGCCAATGTTGATTTTTGTAAAGAAAACTGCCTGGTAGTTTTGCATACTGAGCTGCATAAGTGTACTATCTCATATCATGCACATTACTGAATTGTAGTGCTGCTCTGGTTGCCCATTCATTCATTGTGTCAATGTTGCTTTCATATTACCTTACCTGGCTGATGATAGTTGTGCCATATTGTGTTAATTTGGTGTTGGCTAGTTGCCCAAACGTTCGTTCTGCCAATGTTGCTTTCCTATTATCTGAGTTGGCCAATGATGGCAATGCTAGTGTCTTAATTTGGTGCAGGCTGCTGAAGATAAGAAGACAAACTCTGAAAATAGCAAGGCAACCCCATTGTTACTTTCCAATAAATCTAGGCCAGGTAATATGGCAATAACTCATGATTAATCTGTTTGGTTCCCCTCCTAATTTATGTTATGATGCAGTGGTCGAGACACTCTCCACTATCAATAATACAAGCCTGCCAAAATCGCCATCTGAATCTGTTCAGTATCCTCTGTCTCGAATGCAACGGAAAAAATGTATGTTTGTGAACCAATTAATGGCTGATGGAATGATGGAAATGGTGTTGGAATCAGAGGTGCAGAGTCGTGCAACACAACAACTGATCATTGTTTTCAGAGACAGTGTAGCAAAGCAGCAAGAACTTGCCCACATGCTTATGGGCGTCATCCGTGCTGAGGTTGCAGATTTTGACGTTGTAGATCGTTAGGTTCTGTTCATTTATTTGCACTGGCATCAATCTTTGATTGCCCAGTGGATGTAATTTCCTGTAATATATGTTGGATGTGCAACGTTTTTCCCTGTATGTCGTACCTTTGCTTGATCGGTTTTGGTCCTGTGCATAATTGCTCGTCGTAATGGGCTCAAATTATCTAATTTGGCCTAAAGACATGTACGAACTTTAGTGGGCCCATTAAGTTAATGGGCCGTTACCACGTCGAAAGTTAATGGTCGGCCCTCTTAACTCCCGGGTCGTTAACAGGCCAACATCGAAGCGGGCAACAGGTGGGCCCAATTGATTTCACGGGCCGTTAACAGGCCGTTACTAAGTTCGGGCTACATATGGCCCAACTATATTGTGGGCCTTTAGCAGGCCGAAAGAGACAGTGGGCTTGTACTGGACCATGAAGAGCATGGGCCGCTAAGAGGCCGAAAGTCAGGTCGTATTGTAAATGGCCCAACTGTGTTGTGGGCATTTAGCAGGCCGAAAGAGAAACCGGGTTGGCATTGGACCATGAAGGGCATGGGCCGTTAAAAGGCCAAAACTCAGGTCCGACTACAAATGGCCCAACTCATTTATGGTCCGTTAATAGGCTGAAAGGCACACAGGGCCGGGAATTGGCCCAACACTTAAATGGGTCGCTAAAAGGCCAAAACTCAGGTCCGACTACAAATGGCCCAACAAATATATGGGCCGTCAACGGGCTGAAAGACACACCGGGCCGGAAATTGGCCCAACACTTAAATGGGTCGCTAAAAAGGCTGAAACTCAGGTCCGACTACAAATGGCCCAACTGATTTATGGGCCGTCAACAGGCTGAAAGACACACCGGGCCGGAAATTAGCCCAACATTTAAATGGGTCACTAAAAGGCCGAAAGATGTACATCATGAAAATTGGCCCATCCACTGAATGGGCCTTTAACAGGCCGAAATCTCATCGGGCTGATATTGAGCCCAAATATATAGCGGCTGTTAACGGACTCGAACTGACATGGGCTGCAATGGTGTCAAATCTTTAACGGGCCGTTGACGGGCCGAATTGGCACATCTCGTATGGGCCGTGGGCTTAAATGGTCCTGACACAAGTAGGCCTTATATGGGCCGGCCTGCTAATTTTTACTGGGTCGGCCTTTTTCACCGGAATGGGCCACTGTTGGGCCGTGCCACGTGTCGACCTATCATAGGCGCCTTCTGTCCAATGAGTGGATGACATCTGTCCCAACGATGAGGCAACACGTGTTTCCTCCGTCCAATGATGATTTTACACGTGGAAAATCCCAATTGGTCCGGGCTGTTAACGGGTTATCGGATCCAAAACCGGACTCGATAGCTTAACGGCGTTCTGTTACGGTGGATGCCACGTGTCGGTCACCCTTGACGAAAGCACTTCTGTGACGCGCGATTTATCATCATGGAAGTGGACACTTCCATGATGATAATTTTGGTAATGTCATGGAACACTTCTACGATAGCACAGGTATGACTATCTTGATTCTGTCATAAAATTGTCATGGATGTACATGCATGACAATAAACGCGACCTACTGTGACAAACACGTATCATCACGGAAGTGTATTTTTTTGTAGTGTTGGAATTAAGCACTTTATTTACACTTTGTCGAAGACAACAGTGAACTTTAGGATGGTAAGTAATGTGTTGCCTTTTCCCCCTGCCCACAGCAAGTTACTCTTTTAGACCTCAATATCTGATATTTTTCTCTTTTCAGTGGTTTTCGAAGCTATTTACTGATGATTACCTTGCAAACTACATGACCGGAGTGGAGGCAACTAAGGTTAAAGTATATAATTCATTCTACCATGATAATGCTCTAGAAGTCTTCCTGAAGGCGGTGAAGGATGGGCGGGCGATCGTCACAAGGGGTTGGACAAAAGTGGTTCGTGCCTATGGCATGCAGGAAGGCACATTATGGGCATTCCGCTTCGTCAACACCGTTGGCAGTCAAAATGATTTACACTTGTCTCTTCACCTTTACTGCCTTTAAGTACTATGGTTCGTCATAGTTAATTGCTGCCTAATCCTGTAATTACTGAACATATTGTACTGGCAATTTTATTTATGGATTCGTTGTTGAACCATTGTGCTGAGAATTTGAATTGCACGTTTCATATTTCAAAATTTCCAATTAGAATAATAAATTATAGGCAAAAATAAAAAGAGAACAGACGGTCATGGAACTTTGCAAACGGTTCTGGCAGTAAAAGCGCTTGTGATGGATAGCCCAATGCCACACAGTTTTCTACATCAAATCGTGTGTGATGTAGTTAATGAAAGAAACAGTTAACCAAGGCAAAGCGTGTATGATAGTTACACCTTTCACACACGAGCATATACATAAAACTGTGTGGGATGTACATCCGAACGGAAACGTTCTCCCTGGATTGAATGTGTGGGATGTACATAAGAACAGAAACGTATTCCTTGGATTGATTGTGTGTGATATACATACAAACGGAAATGTTTTTCTGGGATTCACCATGTGGGATGTACATACATACGGAAATGATTTTCTTGGATTGCCGTGTGGGATGTACATACCTATGAAAATGATTGGGTTTCGATGCCTCGCCCGATCGCACACGGCCCCAGCCTGGGTCCCAGGAGGGCCTATCCCCGATGATTTCTGGGTCGTGTGGGAAGGACACCCTATCACACACACTCACTTGGCGACGATTCCAAATGTCGTCGCGGAAAGGGGTTAAAACCGTTTGTTTAGGACCGACGCGTACCAGTGAATGACAAATGGTTTTCAGCAAGGTATTTTCTGCAAGCACTGAAATTATCGGTAACAGATAGTTTTGTGATAGGATAAATCGTAAAGGGTAACAAGTAATAGAACTAAACAAGGTGCAGCAAGGTGGCCCAATCATTTTTGTAGCAAAGGACAAGCCTGGACAAACTCTTATATAAAGCAAAGCGCTCCCGAGGACACATTGGAATTGTTGCCAAGTTAGTTTTCATCATGCTCATATGATTCGAGTTCGTTACTTTGATAATTTGATATGTGGGTGGACCAGTGCTTGGGTGTTGCCCTTCCTTGGACAAGCCTCCCACTTATGATTAACCCCTCTCGCAAGCATCCGCAACTACGAAAGAAGAATTAAGGTAAACCTAACCATAGCATGAAACATATGGATCCAAATTAGCCCCTTACGAAGCAACGCATAAACTAGGGTTTAAGCTTCTGTCACTCTAGCAACCCATCATCTACTTATTACTTCCCGGTCGATGTTCAAATAACACCACTAGAGGAGAGAAAACATACATCTCATCAAAATATCGAAGGAATACCAAATTCACATGATTACTTATAACAAGACTTCTCCCATGTCCTCAGGAAAAAACGTAACTACTCACAAAGAATATTCATAATCATAATCATAGGAGTATTAATTATCATTAAGGATATGAACATATGATCTTCCACCGAATAAACCAACTAGCATCAACTACAAGGAGTAATCAACACTACTAGCAACCCACAGGTACCAATATGAGGTTTTGGGACCAAGATCGAATACAAGAGATGAACTAGGTCTTGAGAGGAGATGGTGCTGGTGAAGATGTTGATGGAGATTGACCCTCCCTCGATGAGAGGATCAATGGTGATGACGATGGCGATGATTTCCCCCTCCTGGAGGGAAGTTTCCCTGGCAGAACAGCTCCGCCGGAGCCCTAGATTGGTTCTGCACAGGTTCCGCCTCGAGACGGCGACGCTTCGTCCCGAAAGCTTCCTTATGATTTTTTTTTTCCAGGGTAAAAGACACCATATAGCAGAAGATGGGCACCGGAGGCCTACCAGGGGGCCCACAAGGTCGGGGGGCGCGCCCAGGGGGTGGGGTGCGCCCTCCACCCTTGTGGCTGGCTGGTGGCCCCCCTCTGGTTCTTTCTTCGCCCAATATTTTTTATATTTTGCAAAAAATAACCTCCGTGAAGTTTCAGGACTTTTGGTGTTGTGCGGAATAGGTCTCTAATATTTGTTCCTTTTCCAGTCCAGAATTCCAGCTGCCGGCATTCTCCCTCTTCATGTAAACCTTGTAAAATAAGATAGAATAGGCATAAGTATTGTGATATAATGTGTAATAACAGCCCATAATGCATTAAATATTGATATAAAAGCATGATGCAAAATGGACGCAACATACCTCTTGGTGGAGATAGCACCCCGGTTGTACATGCACGAGAACCAGCCCTACCACACATAACCCAGACTCTCGCAGATTGTACCCCTACTGCGATGGACAGAGAACCAGCTTCACCCAATCTAACCCCAACCCCGGCAGATAGTAACCCAGTTCATGTTGGCACAGCACCATGTCCACCACAAAGTTCCCAAACAAGAGCAGTTAGTAAGGCAGCTCCAGTGCCCAAAGCGCCAGTACTACCACGGCGAACCCCAACTCCACCAGTTAGTACACCTATTCCTGTGGAGGAAGCACAACCAGCCAGACGTAATTTAGCATCTATCACATTTGATGTTGTTAAATCCTATGTGCGTATCTTCCCATCATGGAAATATTATACTCAAGATGAAGGAAAATGCCAGTTGCAGGTGTTTGTCCAGGAGTTCTGTGTAAGTCATGTTATTCATGGCAATTACTTTGCTTTGTCCCATACATTCTACCTCCATGATGGTTATAATATAGCAAATTTTCCATTTTTCCATATAGAGAAGGATCGATTTGGAAACTCAGGATGAGGTAACCTCCTGTGCTAATACCTCTACTATCTTCAAGAATGCTTGGTGGCAGTATCAGAATTACCTGAAGAAAATGTACTTCACTGGCAAAGAAACTCATCAAATTCCCTTACGTTCTCCTGAGACACATTTACTGGACGATGACTGGGAACGCCTTGTTCTGTACTGGTCCCGAACCAAGAATGTGGTAAGGTTTATGAGCTCATTTTTTAAGTACTATATGCTTGCATGTTATTGTACTCTGTTCATGTAGAACAAGTGCTTAAACCTGAAGAACAATTGTTCTCATTTAAGATTCCATTGCTATCGTGCATACTGCTTTGCTCTTGTATCACTGTATTTACTCATACAAACTTATTTTTAAATTGAAGGATCCAATCGAAACTCCAATGGCACAACAGGTATGTTTACGCATGTTTCTTTAACAGGTTTGCTCTTATAAATAGCTCTGATGATTTCAATTTCAATTGTGTATACAGTTGACTTCTCATATCATGCACATTACTAGCATCACAACAGAGCCAATAGTGTTGTTGTACATGTAGACCCGTGGTACCCATCTGAAATCTTGTTGTGCCGTGTAGTTTCCCACGCTTTGTATTCTTTCAATGCTGCTTTCTTTTGAACTAATATGATTTGAACCGTGTCTCTATTTTGATTTGGCAAGACAATGAAGTGACCATAGGACATAGATATATGTTTGTTTGATGCTTTTATAATGTACTACTTGGCAATAGAAGACTTCGTAGTTTAATCTTGTCCACCTTACTAATGAACTAGTTCACCGAAATGAGTTTCATATACTAGTACGTGCTCAACATGTTATGTGTCTGCTTGTTTCTTCTTTTAGAATGCTGACAGAATATTGGGGAAGAGTGCCTTATTAAGCAATGATAAAGGAAGTAATGTATATAAGGTTCAGGATAGTGAGACATCCTTGTTGGTCTCCAACAAAGCTGATAAAACAGCTAAAGAAAACTATCTTGAAGACAATGAGACAACCCCAAAGTCCTGTCTTGGTTTAGTGTTCGAGTTACTGACCACTACCGCTGGCACAAGCTATTCAAACTCACTGTCTGAATCAGTTCGGTTTCTTGAGTCTCAACTACAAGCTGAAAGACATCGATCAGCTGTGTTGCGACAAGAAGCGGAAGGACTGTGGAAGTCCCCGGAGCATTCAGATGCATACTTTCTGGTGCAACAGCAAGCGTTGGAGGATTTTAGCGCCAAACAGGACAAAGCTAATAAGCTTGCTAAGCTTATTGCCAGCATGGTGGATACCTAGGATAACGTTTCTTGAGCTCTTCTGAAGTTGTTTCAGTCATTGACTTGTTTTGCTGCCGCCTTTATTTGCACTGGTGGCCAATTTAGACGGCCAGTGTATGTAATATGCTGCTTTGTTCTCTATATTTGCACTGGTGGCGAACTTTGATGCCCAGTGGATGTAATATGTGTAATAGCTGCAATAGCCTAGCGTTAGTTGCTTTCTTATTTATTTCCTTATTGTCTTGTTTAGTTGTTTGCTTGTAGTCACTGCAGTTCTTTTTCCGCATTTTTCTAGTGGCCACAATAACCTATTTTTGGTAACTAGGCCACAATAACCATGGCAACACACGGACGGTTGTAACCATGGGCCTCCTGCGGGCCGTAGGATACATGGGCCTTCTATGGGTTGTATATCCATGGGCCTTCTACGGGCCGTAGGATCCATTGGCCTTCTACGGGCCGTATAATCATTTCGCCAAACATGGGTCGTACTATTCGTGGACCATAATGGGCCGTTAATAGGCCGAATTTCATAACGCTATGAAAACAACCCAACTGGTTAACGGGCCGAATGTAACCACGGGCTGAATTTGGCCCACAAACGGAACAGGCCAGTAACGGACCGTAACTAACCGAATTCTAGAAATGAGCCCAAGAATAAATGGGCCCTTAGAAGGCCGAAAGTTAACACGGGCTGGAAATGCCCGACAGAATAATGGGTCGTTAATGGGTATAAAGCGATACGCTGTTCATTATGGGCCAGTTTCATCTCGGGCCTTTAATGGGCCTAGAGTTACAAAGGGCTTCCTATGGGCTGAAATACGTCATGGGCCATACATGGGCCGGAAGTTACAACGGGCTAGTATCATATTGGACGGCCTAGATGATGCTACTGGGCCAAATTCCAGTAGGTCGTGATTTAGCGGGTTGTAAATGGGCTATATGCGAACAGGCCATTAACAGGCTTTCCGTGGGCCGGCCCGCTACCTTTTCACCAAGTCAAATGGGCCGGCCTTTTACAGGAATGGGCCTCTATTGGGCCATGCCACGTGTCGATGAATCATAGGCGCCTTTGGTCCAATGAGTGGATGACATCTGTCCCAACGGTGAGCCGACACGTGGTTCCGTCGGCCAATGAGAATTTTACATGTGGAAAATCGGCATTGGTCGTGGCTGTTAGCGGGTTATCGGATCCAAAACCGGACCCAATAGCTTAACGGCGACCTGTTATGGTGGATGCCACGTGTCGGTCACCCTTGACGAAAGCACTTCCATGACGCGCCATTTATCATCATGGAAGTGGACACTTCCGTGATGATAATTTTGGTAATGTCATGGAACACTTCTACGACAACACAGGTATGACTATCTTGATTCTGTCATAAAATCGTCATGGATGTACATGCATGACAGAAAACGTGACCTACTGTGACAAACACGTATCATCACGGAAGTGTATTTTTTTGTAGTGCTTTGAGTGGAATACAAGTGGCACCTTCGGCATCACCAGTAAACCACCTGTTATTCGCTAATGACAGCCTGTTTTTTTCCAGGGCTAGTACCATTGGAGCAAATGAGGTTAAGCAATTGTTGGATACTTATTATTAGGCTTCCGGTCAATGCATAAATCATGATAAATCTTCCATATTATTTAGTAAGGGATGCCCTGAAACTCTCAAATTGGAAGTTAAAGAAGTGTTGCAAGTGCCTACCGAAGCCTTATGTGCAAAATACTTGGGAATGCCCACACAGGTGGGCTCATCAAAGAATAGTTCATTTAAATATTTAAAGGATTAGTTATCGAGTAAGGTCCAAGGCTGGATTGAAAAAACAATGTCTTTAGCAGGTAAGGAAGTCCTAGTTAAAGTTGTGGCCCAAGCAGTTCCAGTTTTTTCCATGTCATGCTTCAAGTTACCAAGGGGCTTGTGCGAACATCTGAATATGTTAATCAGGAAATTCTGGTGGGGAAATATGGATGGTCAACGTAAGCCAAGCTGGGTCTCTTGGGAAGTTATGACACAACCGAAGAGTATGGGTGGATTGGGGTTCAAGGACTTCAAGCTATTTAACTTGGCACTCTTGGCAAAATAGTCATGGAGAATACTCCTGAATCCTAATTCTTTGAGTGCTAAAATTTTGAAGGGTGTTTACTTCCCAAACTGTTCTACTTTGGATGCAGAACTAGGCAACCATCCAAGCCAGATTTGGAGGGCAATTATTGAGGGGGCGTTGTTTTAAAACCGGGCCTGATAAGGAGGATTGGCAATTGTCAGAACACAAATATATGGACTGATAACTGGATTCCCATAGGGGAAATGATGAGACCTTATGGTAGCCGCATGAATAATCCACCACAGCTGGTCTCAATCTTCATTGATCATACAATAGCTACATGGGATATGAATAGGTTTGATGAGTTCTGCCTGGCAATTGATATACCGGCGATCCTTCAGATTCCTTTGTGCACCACAGACATCCCCGATGAGTGGGCGTGGAATTTTGAGAAAAGCGGCAACTCACAATTCAGACCGCATATATAATATTGGCAAACACAAAGTTAAGAAGGGAAGCTTGGCTTGATGGGACGTCCGGGTCTTCTAGCATTGATCATGATACCGAATCATGGAAACGCCTATGGAAGACAGAGGTACTAGGCAAAATACGCATGTTCTTATGGAGGCTTGCTAAACAATCATTTCTGAGGAAAGATGTGAGATCACACAGGAAAATGTCCAACACGAGTTCATGTGGTATTTGCGGAGCTCGGGACTCGTGACGCCATTCACTTTTAGAGTGCACAATGGCAAGATGTGCATGGACCAAGGTAGACGGGGAACTCGTTGAGCACTTGTGCGAGACGTAGGATCCAAGTGCAAAGCAATGGTTATTTGCTATGATTGAGTCTTTATCAAATGCGGCGTTTACTAGGCTTGCGGTAACACTTTGGGCAATATGATGGGCAACAAGAAAGATTATACATGACGACATCTATCAAACTCCAGCAGCAACACATCAGTTCATCTCAAGGTTCATTGTTGATCTCGAGCTATTACGGGCCAAGCTTGGCAAGTCACCAGTCAGTCACAGAGCTGTAGTTGGAAGGCCAAAAGCACCACTAGCGGGTTTTGCTAAGATACATGTCGACGCTGGTGTATCGCGGGCGCATGTAAGGGGAGCTACAGCTGCAATCTGTAGCGATGACGCTATAATTTTTTTGGGTAGTTCAACCTTGGTGATTGATACGTCTCCAACGTATCTATAATTTTTTATTGTTCCATGCTATTATATTAAATGTTTTGGATGTTTTGTATGCATTAATATGCTATTTTATATGATTTTTGGGACTAACCTATTAACCTAGAGCCCAGTGCTACTTTCTGTTTTTCCTTGTTTTAGAGTTTCACAGAAAAGGAATACCAAACGGAGTCCAAACGAAATAAAACTTTCGCGATGATTTTTCTTGGACCAGAAGACACCCAGGAGACTTGGAGTGCAAGTCAGAAGAGCCACGAGGCGGCCACAAGGGTGGAGGGCGCGCCCCCGACCTTGTGGGCCCCTCATAGACCCCTGACCTAGTTCTTCCTCCTATATATACTCTTATACCCAAAAAACATCTAGGGGAGCCACGAAACTACTTTTCCACCGCCGCAACCTTCTGTACCCGTGAGATCCCATCTTAGGACCTTTTCCGGCATCCTACCGGAGGGGGATTCGATCACGGAGGGCTTCTACATCAACACAATTGCCTCTCCGATGAAGCGTGAGTAGTTTACTTCAGACCTACGGGTCCATAGCTAGTAGCTAGATGGCTTCTTTTCTCTCTTTGATTCTCAATACAAAGTTCTCCTCGACGTTCTTGGATATCTATTCGATTTAATACTCTTTTGCGGTGTGTTTGTCGAGATCCGATGAATTGTGAATTTATGATCAGCTTACTTATGAATATTATTTGAAGGGGTTGGACTTGGACTCGGAACATACTCCCTCCCTTTTGTACCGCCACAATATGTTCATGAGTCATGAAGGGGTTGGACTTGGACTTGGAACATACTCCCTCCGTCCCAAAATTCTTGTCTTAGATTTGTCTACATACGGATGTATCAAGAATTTTGGGACGGAGGGAATACGTCAGACCAGTGGTTCTATTCTCCTTCTCTTGTCAGTTTTAAAGTATAGCGAGTGGAGTGTTCTGCGTCGGATTAACACCATTTTACAACAAGTGATAACCACAAAGAAGGTCTGAAGTGAGCCCCGCTCCGCTCCGCTCCTAGCTGCGCCGGTGGCCACGCCCCCTCCCCCCACCGCCGGCTGCCGCTCCGGCCCCGGCGGCCCGCTCCCCGTCCCATGGACGTCTCCCCTCCTCCCCCGGGGGGCCTGCACCCCACGCCCCGCTGGCTGGAATCCAGCCCCTCCTCGGCTGGATCTAGTTCGACCGTCGCGTCGTACCGGGAAGCTCTGCTCGCCTCCCCGTCCGCTCCCCCCTCCGGTGGCGGAACGCCGCTCGGCTCCGCCGTCCCGCGCGACTCCGGGCCACGGTCGGAGGTCCACCGCATCGACCCCCACCGGACGCCCCCTGGACTGTTGCCGGGCGCCAGCGCCGGAAACGCCCGCGCCGCCCGCGTACGCGACGCCCTGCTGGGCCTGCGCGCCACCGTTCTCCGTCCTCGGCCAGCGACGAATGCCCCCGTTGCCTCTCGAGGTCCCCAAGCCACCTGCTCGAGGAGTGCCTCCGCGACATCCGGTGCCGAAGGTGCCGATTTTACGGCCACATGGCGCGCGTCTGCACTGCGCCCCGCGAGCGCCTCCCTGCCCAGAGCCTTGCGAAGACGCCCCGCACCTCCTCGCCGTCGATGAGCTTGGCCGGGTCAAGCCCCTCCGCGTCCTCCGGGCGGGCTTCCCCCTTGCCATCTCCGGCGCCCTTCCCGCAGTCGTCTCCGCCACCGTCCTCGAGCCCGGCCCCTTCCTCTTCGTCAGGCACGCCCACCGTCATGTCTGGCCACCCCGCTCTCCGGTCGGCCGGCGCCACGTGCTTCATCCCCCGTTACGCCGACATCGAGGCCGCGGAGGCCGCTCTCCAGCACGCTCTGCTCGCCACCGTGGCTGGTCGCCGCTCCGGCGTCTCCTGCGCCGACGTTACGGGACTTGTTAGCGGGCGTTTTGACATCCCCGCGGACATGTTCTCGGTCCATCACCACGGGCCGGCGCAGTTCTTGCTCCGGTTCCAGAGGATGGAGGATCGTGCGCACGCGTCGGCGGGAGTGGCTCGCGGCCCGCGGTTCCGCCTTCTCCTGCGCCCCTGGAGTCGCTTCGACGGCGCCCAGGCCGTCTTCCTGCGATTCAAGGTGGATCTCGAAATCTCCGGCATCCCAGACCACGGCTGGCACCTCTCCTCCGCCGTGACTCTACTAGCCCCGTTCTGCAAAGTCAACGAGCTCGCCCCGGAGACGCGCGATGGCTCCGACATGTCCGTCTTCAGGGTCTCGGCTTGGACTCCCAACCCGGATGCGATCCCCCGCTCCTCCGACCTCTACCTCACGGAGAACGACGCCGTGATCGCCGGCGCCAACCCGGACGTCGCGGAGAGGTTTGCGCTGGAGGTCCTGCGCTACCCGGTGACGATCCATGTTACCCTCTCCACCGACTTCCGCCTGCCGGCCCCGGCCCCGCCGCCCCCACCTCCCGCGGACGACTCCAACCCCTTCAACGTCCCTCCATCGCCGCCGTGCCCCGGGCCCTGGCCGCGCCATTACGATTTTCCGCGTCGCTCCGGAAACTGTGGTGATGCGCGGCCGCCGCCTGGCCGTGGCAGTGTCTCCTCCGGCGCCGGCGTGCGCCGTCCGCCACCGGCACCCTCCTCCGCCTCACCGGGACTGGCATGGGATCCTTGGATCCCACCCGTTACCCGCTGACGCACCTGCCCGGGCCCAGGGGAAAAGCCGCCCTGACACGCGGCAAAGCCGCCTTGACCGCGGTCCGCGGACGACGACAAGCCCGCCAGCCACGACCGTGCCTCTGCGTCTGGCACCCACCGCCCTGCTGCTGACATGGTGGACCCACTAGGAGCAGTCGCAGCATGTGCCGTCCCAGGACCCCACCACCGGGGCTTCCGGATCCCCGCGCTCGCCCCGCATTGGTCGCGCTACCCCGACCACCCCTCTCTCGGGCGCCACCCAGTCCCCTCTGAGGCCGCGACAGGCTGGATCTGATCTCGAGGCAACCCCTGGCCCACGATCCCCTGCCCCCCGTGCCGCAACACCGGACCCATCCCTCCAGGCGACCCCACCACGATCCCCCTGCCCGCTCTCGGCCTCCGCCACCCCTTTCACGCCACGTGGCCAGTCCCCTAGCGCCTTGGCAGCCCCTGGCCATGCAGATAGCGCTTCGGCTGCCCAGGGTGAGCTCCAAGCCTTCGTGGCTGGCATCCAGCTGCGGACAGCGCCCGTGCTGCCTATCTCAGGCCCCAAGCGTAGAAGGAAGGAATTGCCTCCTAACTTCACTCCCAGAGGCAGCCACCGCATTGCCAAGGCCGATCGGGGCCTCGGCTCGGAAGCTAAAGCTAAACGTGTGCTTCTTCTTAGGCTCGGCATCATCCGCGAGAACGAGCACATCTCCTCTTCGGCATCGAGCACTACAGCAAGCTTTTCGAGCAGCCGCTAGCCGAGGATGTTGTGCAGGCTTTCGCAGACTACTACGGATGGCACATCCCTTCAGGCTCTCTCCCTGTTCCGTGCAGCTCAATCACGGCGGCCCACGACGTTGTCGCCAACTAGCGCCGTCGTGCCTTCTCCTCGGCCTCCATCCTTCCCCCATGGAGTGCACCCTCAAGACTGTATTTTGGAATGTCCGTGGCCTTCACTCTAGGGCTAAGCGCACCGCGGTCCGCTATGTAATTTCATCGGTCTCGCCGAACATTGTGTTCCTTCAAGAAATGAAGCTCGATTCGTCCTCATTGCCCCTTGTCGTGGAGACACTCGGCTCATGCTTCTTGGATTACTTCTTCCTCCCGGCCTCTGGCACCCGCGGCGGCATCCTTCTTGCTTGGAACCGCAATGAGATAGCTATCTCCAGCCCCTACATCGGTCAACACCACATCACGGCCCTCGTTTCTACCACTTCGGGCGTGCACCCTTGGCGGATCACCGGGGTCTATGGCCCGCAGGACGACGATGAGGAGATCTTATTCCTCGAGGACCTGCAAGATACCCGCGACTCTTGCGCTGGCCCCTGGCTGCTCGGCGGTGACTTCAACCTCGTTTCCTCCTCCAGTGACAAGAGTAACGGGCGGATTAACAGGCGCACCTCCAACCGTTTCCGTCGCTTCATTGCTGATATGGAGCTGCGCGACGTCTACATGCACGGCCGCCATTACACCTGGTCTAATGAGAGGGACTCGGCCAAGCTCGTGCGTAACGACCGCTTTCTCTGCACCTCCGAGTGGGATCTCGCACAGCCACATGCCATTCTCCGTTGCCTTGCCACGACGGTGTCCGACCACTGCCCGCTTTTTCTCGACTACACTCCGCGTTCTGCTGGCCCAAGACGCTTCCACTTTGAGCGGTTTTGGATCAAACTTGAAGGTTTTCAAGACACGATGGCGGCTGCTTGGGCCTCCGTCCACGACCCGGACCCTTTCCGGTGCATCTACCTCCGCCTCAAGATCACGGCTCGCCGCCTCCAGAGTTGGGGCGCGCGCACTCATGGCCACATCTCCCTGCAGCTTATGATTGCGCAGGAGCTTATTGCCAGCCTCGACGCTGCCCAGGACATCCGGGCTCTTTCCCCCTCTGAGGTCTGGCTTCGACGCAGCCTCAAGCGCGCCTACCTTGGATTAGCTTCGCTCGAAAGATCCATCGCTCGTGAGCGGGCGCGGTTCGGCTGGATGAAGGAGGGTGAGACTAACACCGCCTTCTTCAAAATCCACGCGGCCCACGGGCAGCAGAAGAACCGCATTCTCTCCCTTCAGCATGAGGGCGCTACGATCACCGATGAGCAAGACATGGCCAAGGCGGCATATCACCACTTCTCTGCACTCCTTGGCACTCCAAGACCCCGCGACTTCTCCCTCAACCTGCAACAGATTGACGTTCGCTCCTTCGATCTTGAGGAGCTTGAGCTACCTTTCTCTGAGGCAGAAATCTGGGCTGCGGTCAAGGCACTCCCCCGTGGAAAAGCCCCGGGCCCCGATGGATTCACGACCGAATTCCTTGTGGCGTGCTGGGATACTGTCAAAGCCGACGTCTACGAGGTGTTCGACAAGTTCTACACAATGAATGGGCGCAGCCTCCAGCGTCTTAATGAAGCCCTTATCACGTTGATCCCGAAGAAGCTGGACGCCTCCTCTCTCTCGGACTACCGCCACATCAGCCTAATCCACCTGATCGTGAAGCTCATCACCAAAGTCCTCTCGCTTCGCCTTGCTCCTCGCCTGGGCCAGCTCGTCTCCTCCAACCAAAGTGCATTCATCGCGGGGCGGTGCGTGCACGACAATTTTATGCTGGTCCAGCAGACCGCCCGCCAGCTTCATAATCTCCGCGTGCCTCGTGTCCTCCTCAAGCTCGACATTGCACGCGCGTTTGATACGGTATCATGGGCTTTCCTCCTTGACGTGCTCCGCCACCTGGGCTTCGGTTGGCGGTGGATCGAGTGGATTTCCATCTTGCTCTCCACATCCAGCACGCACGTCCACATCAATGGATCCCCCGGCCCTCCCATTGCCCACGCTCGCGGGCTGCGGCAAGGCGATCCCGTGTCTCCGATGTTGTTTACAATTGCCATTGATGCTCTCAACTCCCTCCTCCTCCATGCCCACCGCAGCGGCCTCCTTCAGCGGCTCACCACTCGGCACACCTCTTCGAGCATCTCTCTCTATGCCGATGACGTGATCATTTTTTGCCACCCCTCTACCCGCGATCTCTGGGTCATTCGGGAGCTGTTTCGTGTCTTCGGCGAGGCTTCAGGGCTCTACACGAACTTTGCCAAGTGTTCGGCAACCCCGATCCGCTGCGACGATCCCACGCGAGCCTCCATCGCGTGCGAGCTGGCTTGCACAGTCATGGACTTCCCTATCACCTACTTGGGCATTCCTCTCTCGCTCCGGAAGCCGTCCGCCTCGTCGCTCCGGCCGATTGTTGAGAAGCTGGCCAAGAAGCTTTCCTCCTGGCGTGCGATGCTCCTGTCCCGCGGCGAGCGTCTCGCCCTCGTCCGCCACGTGCTGTGCGCGATCCCCTCCCACATCATGGTGGTCATCGCTCTGTGCCCGACGATTCTCAAGCAAGTGAACCGAACGATCCGCGAATTCCTCTGGCATGGCAATAAGGAGACCCGCGCTGGGCACGGGCCAGTCAGCTGGCAGCGCGTCTGCCGCCCCCTCCATCCGGGCGGCCTCGGCATTCCGGACCTCCATCGGCAAGGGATCTCTCTCCGCGTACGCTGGTTGTGGCTGCAGTCCACAGACCCGGCCAGGCCGTGGGCACACCTGCACCTGCCCTCAGATGCTGACTCCTCCTCCATCTTCCGCGCGTCCACTTCTTGGGTTCTCGGTGATGGAAGGTCTTGCCGTTTCTGGACTGATGCTTGGATCGACGGCATGGCCATTGCGGACATCGCCCCTGCCCTCCTCCCCTTGGTCCCCCGTCGGCGACACAAGCGCACCGTGGCGGATGGACTCCAGGACCGCCGCTGGATCGCGGACTTGCGTGGCGCGCTCACACCCACCGCGCTGGTGGAGTACGTCCATCTTTGGACCAGACTCCGTCACCTTCACCTTTCAGCCTCCCCAGACCGCCTTGTCTGGCGCTGGACTGCGAACGGGAAATACTCCGCAAGATCATGCTACCGTGCCCTCTTTGCCGGCTCCACATCCGCCCCATACTGGCGCCTCACCTGGAAGTGTTGGGCCCCCCTGCGCGTTAAGATGTTCACCTGGTTGGCCGACCTTGACCGTTGCTGGACTGCCGATAGACTGGCCCGCCACGGTCTCCCCCACAACGACAGATGTGCTCTCTGCGACCAGGACGTCGAGACTTTGCAACATATTATCATCGCATGCCCCTTCTCCAGGCAGATTTGGCATGACGTCCTGGCTTGGGTGCGCGCCACCGTCCCCCCTTCGTCCGGTCCCGAAGAGTTCCTCCCTTGGTGCTCCTCGATGATCATGAGCTCCCCCACAGGGCACCGCAAGGGGCTTGCCACCCTCGCAACCCTGGCGGCTTGGTCTATCTGGAAGCAGCGCAACCGCTGCGTCTTCGACGGCGAGTCCCCCTCCACCTCCCGGCTTCTTGAGCTTATCCAGGACGACGCGCGTTCTTGGGCTAGGGCTGGAGCTCACGGTTTAGCTGCGCTCTTGGCATAGGTCCTTAGCCATGTATCTGAGCAGCCCGTCATCTCTGCTCCCCGCTCCTTGTCTTGCCTGCGTGCC
>NC_057805.1:388062716-388089940 GCF_018294505.1 Triticum aestivum
CTCTCTTTCTTTCTATCAATGAAAAGATACGCTCTCAAGCGTATTCACGAAAAAAACAAAGAAGGTCAGAAAACTGCACGATAAAAATGTGTCGAGAGAGCCTACGGCGATCACTCAAGAGGTAGGACGGCAGAAGCGGAGCCTGCAGCCCGCAGACGCCGGACCGGAAGCCCGGAGCGGTGGCCTGGGGCGGCATAAAAATTGAAAAACCGAGCAGGACCCGCCATGTCTTTTTCCCTTGTGAACAGGCGGCTGCTTTGCTCATAGGCTATAGCGCAACTGGACCAAGGATGTGGACGTGGTGCAACGGTCGGCGCTCAAGAAAACGCCGAAACGCCGACCCCCGGGCTACGCACGCTATTCTATTCCCCCGTGAGATAGCTAGATGCATCCATAGTAGTAAACGCCAACATGGAAAATGCGACGGATTAGTCAAATGCGAGTTAGGTGATGCGATGCAACCGAAGAAAAGGGGAGACCCCCGTTATAGACCTCTAGTTTACCTTGAGGCTTAAAGTTCAGATATCTCAAGCGTGCTGTTGACTGCACGTAATGTGTGCTTGATGTGTGCAACACAGTCTCCATGTACATATCCAATTATCCTGACGATATTATAGGAAATTAAGTGGCTGTACGTAATGTGTGCTTGATGTGCATATCCTTACACGTCTAGCCACGATATTGTACTGTGACTGTTGAAAAAAAAAACGATATTGCGATCGCAAAAAAACAACGATATTGCACTGTGCGTTACGGCCAACCTACAACGACCAACGAGAGCAACACGGCATGTCGATCGACCTGCCGCGACCAGTACAGGAGCACCGCGCCATTTTCAATGTACCATGGCCCCATCGCACGCTCGCCAGGAAAGCCACGCGCGGTACGTTGGACCCTTCTTCCCGCGTCACGGCACGCCACACAATGTGAGCATGCATGTCCCTTTCCTGACAAGATCTGAGCCCTCTCCCGCCTCAGGAATCAGGCCCGACAGCGAGAGCAAAGAGGAACGCGAGGCTGCCGTTCCACCCCGCGAGATTTAGCCGGCAGCCCTGCAGATTCAGCCAAGCTGACGTTGATCCGGCGCACAAGTACCCCGCCGACTTCTCCATTATTCTTCACATCCGATAGCGAAACCTGCCGCGCCGGTGCAGCCTACGTATGGCTCTCCGTCGACCGTCCTGCCCGCGGGTTATGGCACGCAGATATTCCTGCAAATAATCTGATCGCATTCTGTCATTCTGTGCCGATGCTTACGTTTTCCTTTGTGAGTACGTGGTGTCGTCGGTGCTGCTCGTAGTGGTGCTGCCGATTGGTTAGAAGTAGTTATCGGAGCTAGCTGTTGTATTCATGGCGAACAAGTGGCTACCTCAGAAGCTCAGCTAACATTCTAGAGTAGACGCCATGGGTGGTTGGTTGCTGCTAAGAATGATCGGCGTGCTTCGAGATTGTTCCAGAGATTTATTAACTGTGTTTGGAACGGGCCGGAAGCTAATGATGACCGCCCGGTTTGTTTATCTGGAGGGGAAGGAGTTGGTTGCCCTGATGGATTGAACTCGTCATTGGCAGAAAAAAGAAGTGCAACTTGTGTGTAAGAAATTCACGGGCCACCGCCCATTGAAGCCGTATGACCTGCATGTGTTTTCTTTCTTTCTTTGTGCGAGTGACATATGGTGTTTGACTATATGTATGCCCACTTGGAGAAGTTAAGATAATATCTACCCACTTATTGCTATTGCAAAAGCTAACTTCCTCCACAAAAAACATGAGAACGTATTCTCTGGTGTAAATTGTTGCCCTTCTTGATCTTTTAATTTCAATCTGATAATTTTGTTTCTTAGTTAATTACTTTTTCTAAATTCACATGACTACGTGACATAGTTGCAATGTTACTATCTGTATGAAATGCTAGTATGAATTGTAGTATATCGACATTTTCACTGTGTATCCTGGTTGTTGTTTTTTATGTTACGTGGCTACATAAATATTTCTGAAACTTTATTTGTAGCATGTGCATCAACTACGAAGATTGTGGGAAATTATCCTTTGTCTAAGAAAAATGAGTTGCGCCTAACTACTAGCTATAAAAATTAGTTTAGTAAATCAAATTTAGGTAAGATTTTCAGCAATGACTACACCTTCTGTAGTCCAACAATAATCATTACCATAGTGAGGAACACACGTTAAGCATTTCTTTTCATAATGAAGTAGGCTTAGCCTAATTGGTCACACTATCGTACCTAACCATTATACTTTACCTTAGCTTTTCCACTTATTCTTTGCAGGTTCATGTAAAACCATGTGTTGAGCATCATATTGATCTTCTCCTTTTAACAGAAGTTCAAAGGTCACATCTACTTACCTTTTCTACTTTTTACTCTAACCTTTCTCGCTTCATACTTTGGCATCCATTACTCATTCAGCATCATAGTACTATCTGCCTAACTCAAAACATATTTTGCTCTTAGCAAAAATGATATATATTTTCATCCTAGGAATATTTGTTTCCCTTTTACACTTGGTCGGTGCTTACCAAATCTTCAACCTCTCCGTAATAAATAAAAGAAGAGATAGTCACCTCATAGCATGCCCATGTGTTTCCCAGGATGCTTAGATGAATTCTCCCCAGGGGAACAACACCCTAAAGAATCACCAGCTCGTCCGACTCACGCCCCTTTACCAAAACACCAATAAAAGAGGTAGTGCATGAGATGCTTGGGCCTCAACGTTAGTGATAGCATTGCAATATTATTTTCTTTTTCTTAAGTAACTACATGTCCTTACTCTCTAAGCACAAAGTTGACACTTGAACAAGACTGTTGCATCATCTTCTTGTTTTATTGTAGTCCAAATGTCTTTTTTGCCAGTTCTTATATTGTTCTCGTGACATTTTTTTTCTTTTCTTATGACAAGCCAAATTTCAATACACACCTCTTGTGCAACCCTATTTACAGTTGGTTTGTCTCATTTGGTATGACATTTATAACAAAAAAATGGCTTTAATGACAAAACCAAAGGTTGATTTAGAAAAAAAAATAGTTGCAAAGGCATAATGTCTGAGTGATGAAGTGTTTCCATTTTTTAAAACAAAGAATTTAAATATTAGTACCTTTTTTGCGGGGCAAATATTAGTACTGTAAAGAAGTACCCCCAAGACTTTGTTGCCCTCGGTTCTTATGTATTGCGTTCTTGAGCAAAACCTCTGTGATATATGTCAAATACTCCATCATTGCATTTATGATGCAAAACACAAATGGGCATATAAGGAAACTAGTTGAAACCAGCTAACTTCGTCACGTGTCTAGGGCTAGCTTGGATAGCTACATCTTACGGACCATTGCATGCTCCAATCTTCTCCGTGCCTTGATGCAACACTTGTTCTGAAATTGTAGATGGCCCTTTCATTGAGCAGTCTTGCAGATAATTTTGGAGAACTGTAATCCTTTATAAAAAGATAATCTATGTGGATTGTAGCTGTTTCTTCGAAGATTACCTTTTTTCACAAACCCTGCAGATTATTTTGCACTACATATCACTTGATGCAAACTCATGATAATCAATTATATCATTTTTCAGTCTTCGCAGAGTTAATTGCAAGGCACTACCACACTTCGGCACGTTGTGACGAATCAGTACCAGTAGTCATTTTTTTTGCCATGCAGTGCCAACTCTAAGCCTAAGTGTTGCAAAACGGTCTGATAGCCGTATAAGCTCGTATTGACCACGTATCTGACCGACCCGGCCCACTTGTCAGGTGCCACGGTGGCATACCCGCGCGCACCCGCTCGGTAACTCTCGCACCCGTCTCGGTCGCTCCATGTAGCCGGGTCCGGTCGAACCCAACCGGAGCCAGCCGCACTCTGTCACTCTCCTCGCCTCATCGCCCTCGTCTCTCCAGCCGCCGCCGCTCGCCGCGCAGACCGCCGCTGCGTCCAAGTCAATGTCGATGCCGTGGTCTTCGGGTCGTTCTCAGGCTCCCAGCTTCCGTCGAGCTTCCGGAAGGAGAGGGGACGAATCGAGGTCGCCGGTGCCCTACCGTGAGAGCCCGATGGCGTATGAGCCGGAGAAGCTCTGCTGGTGCAGGCCGCGTAGGAAGGCGCCGAGATGGATCTCATGGAGCCGCCAGAACCCAGGCAGGCGGTACTACGCCTGCGTGGATGCTATGGTAAGTTTTATTTTAGTTATATTTTCTGTTCATTAGATCTTCTCCCCTCTCAAACCCTGATTTCTGTTGGTACAGCATGGTGGTTGTGGCTTCCATGAATGGCATGATGATCCTCTGCCTAAGTTTTTGAGTGATTTGATTGGAGATTTGCGAGATGAAGTGCGTAGGCTGAGAGGTGAATCAAGTGTTGGTGTGTTTGAAGATGACAATGCCGTTGTGGCTCTGCCTGAAGCTCAAAGAGGAAGAGAGGTGGTGGCTTTGGAAGATCAGCTCAGGGAGAAAAATGCAGAGCTAGATGCATTGAAGGCCAAATATCAGAATGTTGTCTTTCTTTTTCTTGTCTTTGTGGTAGGTTTAGTGACAGCCAAGATGTTGCTGCAGAGCTAGATGCTGGTGCAGTAAGATGCTGCTGCAGTTAGTGTCAGTGGTTTAGACTCAAGCTTGTTTTGGCACTGAAGATGCTAGTAGTGGTCAGGTTGATCCTTGTAAGTTAGTGTCAGGTTGATCCTTGTTAAGGAGAGATGCAAGTTAGTGTCAGTTGTGGTCAGGTTGATCTTTGCAAGTTAGTGTCAGGTGTTGCAAGTTAGTGTCAGGTGTTACTAGTTAGTGTCTTTGTAAACAATATTTGGTATGTTCATCTTAGTAATGAAGTATGTGGCCATTGTGGCAGTATCATCCAGTACATGCATTGTTTCTTGACACATGTGCATTGAGTTGTTCACAAAAGCCAAATGAGCATTGAGTTGTTTCAGAAATGCCAAATGAACAACACAAAAAGCATTGAGTTGTTCACAAGTGCCAAATGACCAAATATTGCAGTTCACATAAGACTCAACTTAGTTCACATCAGACTCAACTTAGCAATCCATTAGAACATACATCAGTTTTGTAGCACCACTCAGACTAAAGTAGCAACATTCTATCACTCATAAGTTACCACTGGCAGTAAAGTACGACATCAAACGAGTATAATTCCCTGTGGCACTTGAAGGAGCACCAGAAGTAGAAGGACCAGAAGATGAAGCTCCTTCAGCAAATCTTGGGGCAGTGAAAGGCCTTGCAAATCTTGCACTTGCACTAGCTGACCCTCTAGCAGTTGTTGAAGCAGATCTAGCAGTAGCAGATCTAGCACTAGCAGATCTTGCAGTAGCAGATCTTGCACTAGCAGATCTTGCAGAAGCAGACCTTGCTGGTGGCTGCTGTGATCCTGATGGAGTATCTTCATTCCTTGATCTTGCAGGTGCCTTGCAAACATACAAGGAAACATGATAGTTTAGGGTTTAGGTTTAGCACAAAAAACATAGAAGGAAAGAAGACCAAATAGCAAGTACAATTCACAGGAGTTTACCACATGCTTGTTTTTCCTCAAAGCCAACTCTGGTCTCAACTATTGCTTGCAGTTGGTGTACCTATGGCCTTGGAGCCCACAGTTGCTGCATGTTATAGTGGCCATTCTTGAACTGTCCTTGGGTTTTGGAACCTCAAATTTGCCCTTTATTCTCTTCTCTTTCCTTCTTCCCTTCTTCACATGAAATTTGGGTGGCTCTATGTCTGGTCCACTTGTCCTTGTCCAATCATGTTCACCAGGAACTGGATATATCATTGGTTCATATGCAGCAAGGTAAAAAGGTTTTTTGAAGAATTTGCAGACATAGTTCTCTGGAAATCTTTTTGCCTTGTTAATTGCTGATATTGCATGGTTGCATGGTATGCCAGACAGGTCCCACTTTCTGCAGCCACATGTATAGAGTTCCAAGTTTACAGCATGTGTTTGCTGCCCACTGGTCACTTGCCAAAGATTTACACCAGCTTGAATAGGTTTGCAGAATCTGGCCCTTTCCTTTTCCACCTCAAGCTTCTCAGCATAATGTGGTGTGATCTCCCACAAAGATGCCTTTCCCCTCTCTCTGTTATTATGCCACCTCACCATCTGCTTATCCTTGATACCATCAATCATAGTCCTAATAGGTTTTTTCCTAAAATCTAGGATGTACTTGTTGAACACCTCAGACAGGTTGTTAACAACCAAGTCTGTCTTGCAGTTAGTGTCAAAAGCATGCCTAGCCCATGTGTGCTTAGGTATTCCACTTAGCCACTTCCAAGCTTCCTCACTCCCATTTTTCAAGTCATTCATGGCAATATTAAACTTGTGCTGGTTGTAAGCATAGCTGGCATTATCCATGCATTTCTTAATATCTTCCCCCCTAAACCCAGCATTCTGGAAATTTGCATAGAGGTGTCTAAGGCAAAATCTTTGATGACAGTTTGGAAAAACTTGGTTTACTGCATTTAGTAACCCCTGTTCACATAGCAGACTTAGCTGATGTACTATTACATCTAGAACATAACATGCTAATGCAGAAGAACACAAAAGCAATAACATAACAGAAAGATGCATGCATACCTTCTGTCTATCAGACATGATAGTATAAGGCCCAAATTTGCCAACTTCTCCTCCTAGACATATCTTCAGTTGGTGTAGAAACCAACACCAGTTAGCTGTGTCCTCTTGTCCAACAACAGCAAATGCAAGTGGGAAAATATTATTATTCCCATCTCTTCCAATGGCAGCTAGGATTTGAGCACCAGTGGTGAGCTTAATAAAGCATCCATCAACACCTGTTGTTGCAACCAAAGAACAATTTAAACTTCTACAAAGCATTACTAAACTATATATTTAAGTATTAAGAACTATAAAGCACCACTACATCCATTGAGAAAGAAGTATAAAGCATTACTAACCAATGAATGGTCTGCATCCATTGAGAAATCCCTCCCTTGCTCCATTTATGCAGAAGAACATAGCATGAAACCTTGGTCCTGGATGTGGTATTTTTGTAGTTGGTCTAGGAGTAACTGTTGCAACTAAAACTCTACTACCAGGGTTTGTATCCATGATGGTCTGAGCATAATCCCTAAGTCTGGGATACTGAATCTTGTGCTCTCCTAGCACAGCTTCTACAGCAAGGTTTTTGGCCCTATAGGCCATGTGCCTTGGCACATCAACACCATACTTCTCATTGCAGTTGTCAATTAGAGTGTGTATGCTGGTGGTTGGATCAGACCTGAACAATGACTCATAGGTCTTTGCAAGCCACTTGGCACTGATCCTTGATGACTCAGTGCTGCTAGGGCAAGTGTGCTCCAGCCTCATTTTCTTAATAGCAAAAGTCTTCTCCCCTTTGATAACTGCAGCAACTATGCAAAACTGGCAGTGCTCTTGCTTACAATAGGCAATGATCCTTTGGTCTGAATTCCTGTGATACCTGAAGTCTCTGGCCTGTGTGATGTGCAAGCTCAACAAAGCATCTCTGAATTGCTGTTGATTCTTGAAGCACATGTACAGACATAACTGCTGATATGGTTGCTCAAGTTTGTCATTGTACCAGATCCTTGGTTTTCTTTTCTTGGCCCTACTCTTCCTCCCTTTAGGTAGAACAAAGGACATTGGCTCATGTCCATCATCATCATCCTCAAACAGCAACCCATCATCTTCTTCATCTGATGAAGGAATGAAATCAGGTTGCACCTCCTCCAACACACTTGAATGTGTCCTAGTAGTAGGGCCTCTCCTAACTGCCAGCTTCTTCCTCTTTTTTGGAGGTTTTTGCATTGGTGCTTCTTCTGTTGCAACAACAACATTGACCTCATCCTCTTTCTCCTTCTCCTGCTCCTGCTCCTCCTCCTCCTCCTCCATCTCAAACAAGTCCTCAACCTCAGTGTCACCCTCATAATGTAATTGTTCCTCTTCTGAATCCTCATCATCTTCATCTGAATCTTCATCTTCAACTTCTTGCTCTGCTAGTCTATTCCCCTCAATTATCTCTGTGTCTTCAATTATCCTGTACTTCTCCATGCAGAAAGGATTGTTATCACTGTCATATGTAGCAGCCTCAGAGTAATCACTGTTATTATGTCCCTCCTCTAGCACTGCCTCTTCCTCCATTACAGCTTTGAGCTTCTCCTTACTGAAATTTATGCTCTCTTGTGTGCGCTGACTATGAAAAACAACACCTTGTTGATCAACAGCAAGAACTGCAGGCTCACTAAAATCATACACAACAGGTGGTCTATACAATATAGTTGCTAAATTTTATTCTCTCCTCTGACAGACATTGCTATAGTTTGATCTCACTAAATATGCTTCTATCTGACATACAAAAGGTGTTGTTGCCCTCACTAGCAAATTCAGAACTAAACTATGCTCATATTCCTTCTTAAGTTGCTGCAGTTTGATGTTTGTGTCAATTAACTCTAACCCATGCTCTCTTTCCTCTCCTCTGCCTAAATTCTTCATGTGATACAGTTCATCAGAGAAAGAATAACCTTGTGTGTGCATCAGTGCATATAAGTTCAGAAATGTAACATCTGAACTGCATATCTTCCTATCCAGATTGTGTTGTGCGTCAAAATGAATCCGAACATCCCAAACAGCATCATCCAAACTACAATTGACAGCACAAATTTATATTGTCATGAGCAACACTAACCCTAGCACCCTGTTTTGGAATATACAGAAAGAAGCAGAAGCAGAAGCAGAGAAGAGAACGACTTATAGCACGCCGCCAGCAGCTCCACTGGTCCACTGATGGCTACTGGTAGGGTGGGCCACCCATATCTCTGCCAGCTTCACCCTGTCCTCCATTGACAGCGCGGCCTCCTCCTCCAAATCCGCGTCGTCTGCGCTGGAGTAGTATGAACTGGAGCCGTCGACGTCGTCCAGACCTAAGTGGTCATCGGGGCCGAGGCCAGGAAGGTCCCCATACCCGCCCGCGCCGTCGACGCCGCCGGGAGTCGCCGCCGCCATCGCCTGAGAGGGAAGAGGAAGACGAGGGCGGGGGGGGAGAGGAAACCAGGGTTCGTCGCGTACGGGTTCGACCAGACCGGACCAAGCTACTTGGTGTGACCGAGACGGGTGCGAGAGTTACCGAGCGGGTGCGTGCGGGTATGCCACCGTGGCACCTGACAAGTGGGCCGGGTCGGTCAGATACGTGGTCAATGCGAGCTTATACGGCTATCAGACCGTTTTGCAACACTTAGGCTTAGAGTTGGCACTGCATGGCAAAAAAAAATGACTACTGGTACTGATTCGTCACAACGTGCCGAAGTGTGGTAGTGCCTTGCAATTAACTCGTCTTCACATATTTTGAAAGTATCATGAACTGAAGAGGCCCTGCTATTTTGGCCTTTTGGGGCAGGTGTTGCGTTCTCGTTGGCAAGCACATATATACCCCAAGGCAATCCGAGACAAGGTTTTTAGGCTATGGTCAGCAACCAAAATATATGTACTTGTTTCATGAGGTCATGCTTTGCAACCGATCATGAGGAATCATCCGTGGCGATCTGCACCGCCCATTGGCTGTCGATCGCATCCGACGGTAGTGTGCGTGCCGATATATACGCAACCGCTGGATCGTTAGGCGAAAAGTCGCTCGCCCATTGACGCACGCAGGCGGGTCTTTGTAAAAGGCCAGCCAGCCAGGCAAGGCTACGGAAATCCCCGGGCGGCGCTGGCGCGGGCGCCGGCCGGTGGACCCTGTCTATCGCCTATACGGCCGGGGAAGGAAAGGCGGGTGGAGGAGAGAAGAAGAAAGCAGGTCGGCGGCGTCGCTTTCCGGATCGGACGGACGGGCCGATGCGCCCCAGCGGCGCCCATCGGACGGCCGGCGCCGGTCTGGCGGTTGCCGGCCTAGCCGCAGTTGGTCCCTGTCCTCCGGATTCGCGCTACAGCAAGGACGAGACCGGCCAGAAAGGCGGGCAGATCTTTATGGGTGGGCTGGCTTCGCGCGTACCGCCGTACGTTGCGGGGCCGCGTTTCCCGTGGAGACTTTCGGGGCCCACCGTCATTGACGCGATGTTGTTTTCGTGATCTAGTGGTCAGATCAGGTGGCAGCCGTTGCCTGAACTGTGCATGTCGGCATTTTTGTTTTGCAGAACCACCCCCCACTTGCACTTCTTTTTTGGTCCTCGACCCCTCCCTCTCAAAAACAAATCGAACAAGGTAAACGCACACTATTTAATTAGCTACCGGCCGGCACTACATTAAGTGGGTGGCGGGACATATTTTCTCCTATCTATCTAGTATGACGTTTCCAAATAATTGCGATCAGTTGGATAACGAAACTATGTCAAGTTGTAAAATGAAACAGTCAGGGCTCATTCGGTTTATGTCATTTCAAAGGTTTGCCCGACTCCGATGAGGAAAGTGCCATGACAGCGGCGCACCTTCGGCTCGCTTCAGTGTTTGTAGTCATCGCTAGGTGGTCTACGGATCTAGATATATTTTTTACTTCTGATGTTCTTTGTACTACAATGACATGACAGTTGATGAATAGATCGAAAGTTTTCTTCGCAAAAAAAATTCAAAGAAATGGTTGCCTTGCTCACTTCAATCATGAAAATTTCCCACGATATCTCCTTAATGCTAAGAATTCTGTCAAAATGAATGCTAAACATGGATGAAAATGCCATAGGAGTCTTCCAAAAATCCTCCAAAATGAATGAGCCATTAATACGTAGCTATTGACATAGCATAATTGGAAGGCGTGATTTTCTTGAGACCATATAACCGAAAGACATAATTTGGCAACGTCGTAATCAAAATCTAACGTTGTGATGTAGATATTTAGAATGTATTCCATGAAAATAATACATTTTCATGATTGCATTTTTACCCTCAGTTGGCCAAGGACAAGTCTCAATCAAAAAACATCTTAAAACCCCAAGACATAGATAAATGAGTGCAATGTGCATGTACTATAAGGCTCGGTCGGGGGATTGCACTATGTTGTACTTATTTCCCAATCTTTTATGAAAATCAAGGAATATGCTAGAATAGTTGGAACCACCCCAACACCGAACGCAACCTAAAGCTAGAAATATATAAAGATGTGGTTCTTTTCCCCGCAAAAATAAAAAGACGAGGTTCTTTTGCCAAGAATAAAACATCTATCCATGAATTCTATTCTCCGAATAATGCTCCCGGAGAGGCAAGGAATCAGTAATTACCATCCTCTAGAGGGGCATCAGCAAAAGTTTCTAACCCCCGTACAATAGTAATTAACACGTGCAAACCTGCCATTAGTAACCCACAAGAAAAATCGAGGAAGATTAGTTTATGTGAGGTCAAATCACCCCCACAAGTACTCAACGAACCAACTAACCCATCTCATCAACCTTCCTCTATAAAAGAGAGGGCGTTGCACCCCCTAGAGCTGTAGCCCGGAGGCCAGGGTGGGCTTAGTGCATGCATTGGCTAGCTGCTCCCTCCTCTCCTCTCCTCTCCACCGTAGATAGAGCGCAGGCCTTTTCTTCGGTTCTTCACTGATATAGATAGCTTCCATTTTTTTGGTTCACTTCCTCCTCTTGCATGTTCTTGATCTCTTCTCGATCTAAAACCACCGATAGATCGATCCTAGCTAGCATCCTTGTTGTTTTTCTTCCCAAGGATCTAGCTAGTTCTTGCAGATTTCATGCAAAACTAATACTACAAGTTCTTCCAGTTCTTCATTCCCATCCTTCTTTATTTCTTGTTGCTCTCTTAATTCTTCTCCTCCTACTCCTATCTAGCCAGACATGGAGAACGTTCTGCTGGATCGTTCTTCCGGAAGCTTCGAGTACCCGAAGAGGGGCGTCTATGGCGGGAGGCCGGCGAGGCCGCACGGCGCGTACGGCTCCTCCCGCACGTGCCCGCAGTACCATCACTTCCAGAAAAGTGGCGCGTGGAACTCCGCCCCCGCTCCCGCTCTTCCGTATGCGTACGCCAGGCCGCCGATATACTCGTCGCCGTCTCTCCCTCTCCTGCCGTCCAACCAGCCACCCCTCCTGCCGCTCCCGCCCACCGCTACCAAGTATGCCACTTTCCCCTACCCACCACCTCCGACACCGCCACGTGCCGTCAGGCCGGCGGCGCCCACGACCGTCGTGCCGGCAGCGTCGCCCCCTGCTTCGTCACGCCAGCTGAGCCAGAGAGACAGGAGGAGGAGGCCGGCTAAGCCGCCGGCCGCAGAACCGGCAAGGGAGCAGAAGAAGAAGAAGCCGCTGGAGCGGGCGACGCCACTGCCGCCGGCGCCCGCGGTGACCGAGGCGCTGGACGACCTCGAGCAGGAGCTGGCCCGGAGCTGCGTCCAGGACCTGCTGCACGCGCTGGCGCCGCCGCCCAGCAGCCTGCCGCTGCCCAGGTTCTCCCTCGTCGTCAAAGCGTCTCCACACTCCGCCACGGCCGGCAAGGTGGCGCCGGCCGCCCCGTCCTGCAACGCTGAGGCGGCCACCGCCGACGGCCTCCGCCGCCTCCTCCGCCTCTAGTATCGTGGCAATTACCCTGCCGCGCCGCGCATTTACGTGATCTCGGTGTACCGTTGCTACTGTTGATTATTTCCCTCCAATACTATTATTTCCTGGCTGGGAAAATACGTACTACTACTACTAGAAGACAAGAAAGAAGAGTTGTGTGATGCTCGAGCAATGGTCGGTGGCGTGACCGTGATGTGGCCGTCAGATGGACGCGGTGCTAGATGGGGTCCAGCCGTCGACCGATTCAGGTGAAGAAGATGATGTTGATTAAGCTTTAATTGTGTGGTGCTAGATATATATCTAGGGTTTACATACTGTACGTTACGTGCCTGCGTGCGCGCGTATGCTCTTGTTCTTGATTGGGTGATGTGTTTTTTGAATTACCTTGTATCAAGAGATTAATTACTCTAGTAAGTATAATGTATGTGGTGATGTTTAAGTGTGACTTAAATTAAATCTTGTGCTTGGCGAAATATTGGCGCGTGTACATATTGTTTTTCGTGTGATCTTTGTATGCATGTATGTATCCCGTGGACACTACTAGCTAGACATCAATTATGAATGGACAGTTATCTATCCAGCTTTCTTCCAAGTCCCTTTACCCCATCGATGTTTTAATTCTGAAGACAAACAGTAGTATTTGAACTGAAATTCGGTAGTGGAAACTATATAGATGCACACATGGAAGCTCAATCTGAGTTGTTTCATGTGATAAAAGAAATACCCCTTGTTCCACTTACAAGATCAATGTCTCCAGGACATTTTTCTTTTCTTGAACAAGCGTCAAAATGCATGTGTCTCCCTCCGTTTCTAAATGTAAGGTGCATTATTCTTTCAAAAAGTCAAACTTCTCTAACTTTGACCAAGTATATAGGCAAAAATATCCCCTCCCGTGGACGCGTCGCGACGCTTTCTCCTGAGCTATGTGGATTCGCTGATCGGCGTTCAGATCAACCCCAACACCGATCCTGTGAAGGGCAAGCAAGTAATTAATGCAAACCTCACCATGCAGCCATTAGCAGACCTGGCCAAACGGGCCGGCCCGGCACGGACGGCCCGGCATGTGCTAATCGTGCCTGGCCCGGCACGGCCCGCCATGGCACGTTTAATAGCCGGGCCGTGCCGTGCCGGCCCACGGGCGCTGCTCCTTGGCCCAGGCACGGCCTGATTAGTAAATGGGCCGGCCCGATGGCCCGTTTAGCACGCTGGGCTGCACATTTTCAGCCTGTTTGGCTGGTTTTTAGGCCTATTGGGCTATATTTTAGGTATGCATATATAAAAAATTCTAAAAAATTAAACGGGCCGTGCCGTGCCGGCCCGCGTGCCTGGCTCTAGACCCAGGCACGGCCCAAGGCGTGCCGCGTGCCGGGCACGACCCGTTTAGCCCGTGCCGTGCCTAGCCATGGCGGGCCGTGCCGGCGTGCTTGCGGGCTGGCCTGTTTGGCCTGGCCCGTTTGGCCAGCTATAGCCATTAGCACATGTGAAGAGGCCGGCTGCTACGGCTAAATGGGAGGCACCGCCAGTAGGATGGACAAAACTGAATGTTGATGCCTCCTTCTGCGAGAGATTGGGCACGACAGGTGCAGGGATGGTGCTCCGCGACCATCATGGCGATATAATTTTTCTGCCTGTCGCCAATTGCGCTCGTGCTCTGAGCCACTGGAGGACGGAGCTTGCTGCTTGTGAAGAGGGGTTGTCGCTCGCCCTACAGTGGACGACACTCCCAGTACAAGTGGAGATGGACTGCTTGACAGCAGTGAATATGGTGAAGGCCCCGGAGCAAGACAGGTCCAAGTTCTGTATGCTCGTTCAGGAGATTAAAAGACATGCAAATGATAGAAGAGTTATTCAGTTTGCCTTTGCTAGGCGTGAGCAAAATAGAGTTAGTGATTTTCTTCCTACTTTCGGTACAGTTCAGGAACGCACTGTTGTGTGGCTTAGGGACGGACCAGGTGATGTGCCGGCCCTGTCTAAGCAAGACCTTGATGTTGGCTAAGTAATAGAAACTCTCGTTTACCCCGCAAAAAAAAAATATCAATGTCTAAAATACCAAATCATTATCAATATATTCACGATGAAAATATATTTTTATATTTTATTTATTTAGTATGGTAGATCTTTATATATTTTGCTATAAACTTGGTCAAACATAGACAATGTTTGACATTTTGAAAAACTAATACACCTTATATTTAGGAACAGAAGGAGTATATAAGAACATGCACAGAAAAAAAAAACATGAAAAGAGGGAGTATATAAGAAGGTCTTCTCATCGAAGAGGCATGCATACCTGTGTTAGGGGCATTATGAATTTGCCTTGTGAATATAATTTTCTTTTCACAAAGTTTATAGATTAAAAAACAATAGCAACTCAATTCCAGTAGATGCATCATGAAATGCTTTTATACTACTATATTTATTTGGTATTATAGGCATTGGTCTATTTTTCATATAAACTTGATTAAACTTCAAAAAATTGACTTCGAAAAAAACTAATATTCCTTGTGTTTGGGGAAGGAATGAATGGAGTACTCCAAGGAGTAATTACCAGAGTCTGAGCACGGGCCTTCTCAGTTTAGAGGCTTGCATTCTTGTGGCATTATGAATTCGCGTTGGGAGCACACACAGAAACTGAAAAAAAAAATGCTAAACACAAATAATGGATATATTGATCATGTGGATTGAAGGATGGTATACACGCACACGCCTTTAATTTTTATGTAAACTAGCTAGCTAAATAAAACTCAAAGTGCTATTGCGGATCAAATCAGGTAATCAACAAACAATGCATCTTTTTCTCAAGAAAATCGAGTATTATAAAGGTGCATACGCGCACCACCACACGCCAGGAAACATTCAAACAATGATAAATTATTACTATGTTTTTCCTGTTCCTACCTTTTAAAATCATGCATCAGCCCACTTCAATTCCTAATTTATAAGTTACAGAAAATGCAACACTAAAGATATTTTTATCCTATATCACTGTATAGTCCACTGTCCCCTGCTCTTTTGCTATGTATTTCTCGAACCAGGGTGCCATTTTCCAGTTACTTGCATTATGGAAATGACAAGTAATCACTATATTAAATGAACAGGTATGGAAGAAAAAGAATACAGGAGTCGCCACTAGCAATCGGCTAGAGACTAGGCCAACAAAGAAGACCAACTGGGCACCTTCCGTATGCTGCAAAGGAAGGCATCAGATGGTTCATCATACCAGCTGGAATCCAACACCACCAAGGCAGCAGCAGATGCCATATGCTTCCCAGGTAGCAGGTGATGCCCTTTAAGCCTTTTGACATCCACTGCATTATACATTAAAATTTTCACGGCTTGTTCTATTGCTGCTTATTGTTCTATTGCTGCTTATCTCAGTAAGCGATGGCGAGGAGAATCTGTGATATCTGTAGTTGTCTGAAGAAAACACCGGCAGCTGTGGGTCGAGAGTTGGTGGCGGTGGGAGGTTCCTTTGTACCGGCAGTGGTGGTACCCCATTGAACATGAAGTCCTCGCCGCTATAGCTGCAAAAATGTGTGCATAAGTGCAACTATACAACATGTTTAATATGGGCTCACAGTTATGCTTCGGGTGACAAAAGAGTTCTCCTTTATACTTCCTTTCCATTTATTTGTATGTGTTGGGATTTCTTTGAGTGGGGGAGTTGATTTTTTTTTTCATGTTAGGCATGCTCACCTTTTCCTTTGAAAGCTATCAGTGTCATCTTTGCGGGTCACTACCGGAAGGGTGCTATCTTCCCTTGGAGTAAGAGACCAGGGACTTGGCACAGCAGGTTCGTTCGAGAAATATCTTCTCCTGATCAACTGAAAGATGCATCCCAACAGCATTAGCAGATGAAAAAAAAGGAAGTATGAAAAAGCAAATCAATGAAATAGTTGAAACAAACCATGCGGAAAAACTTGGTCACAGCTTCTTTGTCATATCTTGCTTCTTTGGCAGCCTGCAATCAAAGGTTAGCATGTTATGTAAAAAATAACTGAAACGACAAAGAACGAAAAATGATGGCTGTTCCATAAAAGAACATGAATTGAATGTAGAGCAAGAGATGAGCAGAAGGTATTCAACAAGAAACCTAACCGAGATGAGACCAGAGTTGCCAGGAAAGCTCTCTGTGAGTGGAAGTTCTTCACTGCAAGGAAGAAGACCCCGCTTTTCAAGCCATTGACGTGCAAGATCAACAATACTTCCGCTTCTGACTCTAGTGCCATCGCTTGGAACAATATCCACTTTGTTAGCAATTACAAGGTAAGGCACTGGAAGTCCTCCTGGTCCACCAGATCCAAGTAAAGCTGAAAAGGTGCCTGTTTCCGCAACTTCAACTGCCCATTTATTCAAATTTGTCTTGGTCTTCCTCTGGGAGAGGTCATAAACAAAAATGACACCTGACGGACAATGTTGGGAACAGTGAATGTTGTATTTGAAAAAAAAAATAACAACTGATGTAATAAGTATTTCTCTATGCATCTAAAGAAGGACGAGTGTTTCTAAGAGGTTTCATCAGCTGAACTAAGTGGAGCAAGAACAACAAATACAAAAGAGCTGTTACAATCTCAGGACTTAGGCATTAGCAGCTGCAAGTATAAAAATAAATCCTTCGCTTGAGCAGTTTTTGGGTCAAATAACAACTACTCCCTCCGTCCC
Source organism: Triticum aestivum (assembly GCF_018294505.1). Classification (NCBI taxonomy): domain Eukaryota; kingdom Viridiplantae; phylum Streptophyta; class Magnoliopsida; order Poales; family Poaceae; genus Triticum; species Triticum aestivum. The sequence goes on from NC_057805.1 coordinate 388,079,836, forward strand.
ATAATAAAAGATCGTTTTGCAAGCTAAAACAACTTACAAAAAATGATCTTATATTATGGACGGAGGGAGTAAAATAGATCAGCTTGCTCATAAAGTAAGAAACTACTAAAGATAGGCTGTGAGTTCAAAGGTGCAGAGAGCAGTAACACGCTGGTAATTAAGAGAAAAACGTCATTTACCATTGATTTGCGTATAGAAAATTGAACGGCAAGCTTTGTAGCGGTCATGCCCTGAGACATCCCAAAGCTCAACAAAGAAATTCCTTTCAGCATCATTACTGATGTTATTAGAAGAGCCCCCTGCACTTCCACAAGTAACATGCTGAAATAATAACAGTGACAATGTAAGTGGATTTAAAAAAAGCAAATGGTACAAGCTGGCAAAGCACAGAGCGAGAGCACCTACTTTAATGCCCACCGCACATCCTACTGTCTGAGCTGGTCGAGCAATAGCAGAACCTTCTAAGATGAGATGCACCAGTGAAGATTTACCGACACCTGAGAGAGAAATAAGGAAATTTAATGCAACTGAAGAACCATATTCAGAAGAGTAGAACAGCATGCAACTATGGTGTGGTTTTTTGGCTGCCGATTCTCAGGCGCATACAAAAAAGTTCAGCCACTATTGGTGTAACAGAGTAACTTGTATGGGCAGTTGAGCACAGTTCAGAAAATACAGTAGAAGGTTGCATTGAATATATTTTTTATATATATTTCTAAGGATGGCGAATGCAATATGGAGCTTATAACAAATAAATAACTGGGTTCCACGCATGGTCCTAGTCCAGATTTTACTTGGCATTGCTTCATGTTGTAGTCCAGATCATGGTGTGACGCATAGCAGGACAACATCACAAATTGCACACACCACAATACTTGTTTCAGAAAAAGAGAGAAAATCCTTCTATACCACTGAATACGGCTATATAGTCCGTAATTGCCACAGCAAAACTCCCTGTTGCAATTATCTCCCCTTCAATACCCAAACATTAAGTGCATTGAGGCATATGTGAAACGAAGGTTGCACTTGGTGATCTTTCAGTCAGATTTTTTTGCGCACAAGGAAAGGATTTTCTAAAATTGATTGGCGTGCTTACTAGTAAATGATTTGTACAAAAAGTAAACAAATGTAGTAGTACAAGGGCAAAAAGACGAGTTTCTCCCACTCCATTTGGCTTCCCAATCACCCACATCCAAGCAGGAAAAGTTCAGAAAGATGGGCCATTGTCCCAACCCAACTAACAACACTCCTTTCTGTACTCGATTTGTTCACCAGGTGTGATCCGAGGACGAAGGCGGAACCGAACACTGACGAATAGGCTCTCAATAGGCAATTCACGATCCATCAAAGTCGTCAGTAACACATGCCTACTCTACATCCTCCCAATCTCACGACATCCGCCAACTACCAGACGTTCACGAGTTGGCGTATCACAGACGGGAGGCGCGGGGAGGACGGACCTGAATCGCCGACGACGAGGACGCGCACCTGGCCAAAGGGGCCGACGCCGCTCTGCTCCCGGCCGCTGCTGCTGCTACTCCGGGCGCTGCTGTCCTTCCAGAACATGGCCGCCGCCGACGCCCGGGACCCCCTCGACGAGACGGCCCGGGGGCTAGATCACGAGAGCAGTGGGCGCGATTCGAACCGCCGGGCAGGAGGCGGCGGAGACGGAAGGAATCTCAGGCGAGGAGGGCTGGAGCACCAGCCGCGAAGGAGCATTCCAGTTTTCAGGGGGATCGTGGCGGGTGCGAACGGGATGGCCTGACGCTGACGGGAGAGTAGCGTTTGGCGTGTCGGTCGATGCTCTGCTCCTCTTCTCTTCCTTTTTTATCGGTTGGCGGATTGTGATGGCGATGTGAATCTTCGGCTCTTTCGTTTGATCCAAGGTGACTACTCGTACAAGCAAGTACTACACACTTTACGCGCAGGATTGACCTTGGATTAAAGAATGCGCGCTTGGATCCTCTTGGCCGTGTAGCACATGACGCCGTACAGTAAGTCAACATCTGAGATCTCCTGCGAGTCAGATTGGGAGCGTCTGATTCTGATTCTTTTTTTTTTTGAACGAAGTCTGATTCTGATTCTGATACTGGGAGCTCGGGATTTTTCTTTCCTTTGCACTGGATTTGCTGCGCGTCTCGGCCAAACGCGCACTGATTGATGTTAGGCTCACCTGCATCACACACACGCACGGCGTCGGCGACCATGCAACTTGCTGTACTGACCGAGGAAATGGAAGCGAGCCAAACAGTAGTAGGCAGTTGGACTGCGCAGAAATAACGAACATGGCCAAAAACACATGACCCAACCACTCAGAGGTAATTCTGACGTTTTACATGTTACTGTACTAGCTCCGTAACTAAATATAAGATGTTTTTGCAGTTCAATTTAAACTTCAAAAACGTCTTATAGTACTTAGTTACAGAGGTAGTAGTTCCTGAAGATCTCTACCAAAACCCCTCAAAAGAAAAAATCTCTCTACCAAACTAGATTACATCTGATATGAGCTAGATCAGCATGGTTGTACTTTTACCATTCTTCTATCTCATCTTCTTCTTCTTCTTCACTGTTATTCCCTTCAGCATCAAGCATATCAATGGAGTTTGGGCCACCTGCGACATCGTGGCGCGAGGGGTTATTTCTGGTCATATCATTGTGGGGGCTTATCCATCTCTCGAAAGGCCTGAAGTCAGTGACCACGTCGGAGAAGTTGCGAGAACCAGACGTGCTAGACGGATCAAATCTTTCTTTAAGAATCAGACCCTGCATTGTTGTTTCCAACAAAACGAAATTGCGGATCATCAGATGCCAGCTAACAAACATGAATAGAATGAAAATGGAAAACTGATCAGCGCCACACTGATCTAAGTACAGCTATGAACTTTCATCAGCACGGTTCAACATTAAAGTAAAATGAGTTTATATATTCAAATGATGAGCACCTGAATGTCTCAAGAGCCTAGAACGAAATTTTATACATGATGACTTCATCAAAAAGAAGAAAAATGTGATATCGGCGTATAGTGACGCTCACAATGTATTTTCTTTATTACAGAAGACAACGTGCACAAAGATGGATACATGACTCATTTTTCAAGATCAAGTTAAATGCATGAAAGGTAGCATGGTGTCAAATTACCTTTGTGGATCGAAATGTACGCTCAATTTGCCAGACCTTCGGGCTGCGTATTGTATGCCATCTGCTTAGGTCAAATCAGAGAAAAAATTATTAGCCCAGGATCCTTAAAAGAATTGTATTGATAAGCAGGTACCTTGAGGGTGAGGGATGTGCATTTCCAAAAAGAACTCCTCGTGCTGCAACAGAAGCAGCAATAAGTTGTGACATGTTTTCTGACTCATTTGATTCATTTACAGTCCAACGAGCCGATGCGATTGGACTGCCAGCAAGAAGGCAGTCTGCCTCACTCAAATATGACATCACAACCCATGCATCATCAACAGCATCATCGTCAATGAAATCAACAACTGTAAAACATCAATACCAATTCATTAATAAATAAAAAATAGTGAGAACGTACTGTCAATAGTTTGAGCACACTATTTCCTATAAAGAAGCTAGAGTCAGCGTACAAAACTAGAATTTAGTCCTATTAGAATATACCAATTATATGGCTCATTGATTCATGTTCATGTGACCGGCAGTGATGCATGACAGAAGTTAACATAAATGCAGCATGTTTAGTTAAAGCAGCAACTTGTCTATAGCACCCTACATCCACATGAGTATTTTTGGTAGTTCTAGAATCACTGTTTTACAAATGAGCATGAGATCAACTGACAGCTGTGAGCCTCTGACAAGCATAAATGTGCAGTATACAGTATGTCGCGCGAAACCAGATTGATGTTAAAACTATCATAAAACTACAGGTTTAAGGACCAATTTCCCAGAACTAGATATTTAGTGGTCGATTGTATCTCAAAAACTACAATGCTCTGGGGTGCACCTATATCGCCACCTGGTCTGACCATCCGGGCCCATATGTTGCTCTCAAATTCTTGATCATTTCCATGCTGAAAATTGCCATGTTGGATCAGAGGTCAAGTGATTTGGCTTGCTAGATGGAACCAGTCCAGGATTAGTGAGCATGACGTGTGAGTTTGGGCAGGAATTTAGTAGTTTTGCGATAGTATTGATCCCTAAATTTGCAGCTTTGTGGAATCGATCCTTATCTCTGCAGGTTTATGTTTTCACCTGGTGTTTTCACAAAATTTACTCCATAATACATGATGTTGCCCGACATGTACAATCAAGTAAACTCATATGATGTAGCCCGCCATGTACAATCAAGTAAACTCATATTCAAGAGCGAGCATAAGATAAAAAGAATAAAAGCAAACTCATATTCATAATGCTCCTTATATTATTATTATAAGTAGAGCTCTCTACTGTTTACCATTTTCATGTAGAAAGTCAGCAACAGTCCGTACTTTTCCGTGTGCTTGAGAAAGAATCATCTCTGGAACATCCATTTTTAGTGGATTTCTTCTTAGCTGTTCTTTGAAAGAAAATGAATCCAGATCTACAACACAAATATGACAAAGGTTCAGAGACCAAAAGCTAAGTTATATATAAATGATGAACACTGCTCTCCCACACATGCTAAAAAACACAACCTTCCATCCCATAATCCAGTAAAAAAACTGTTAACCCAGACAAAAGGTACAAAGTAGACTGTACTGGTGTGTAGCCAGTAACCACGATTCATTATCGAAAATGTGGAATTCAAGACATGGAAATCAAGTAAGTACTCCCTCCGTCCCAAAATAAGTGTCGTTGATTTAGTAAAACTTTGTACTAACTTTGTACTAAGTCAGCGACACTTATTTTGAGACGACAAAGTAAATTAAGGAAAATGAAGGTAATATAAATCAAGCACAAATTCCAACCATGATAAATGCTGCAAAAACAGAAAGGAATAGCCAAACGAACAAAATATTCTACAATAAACAATAAAGGTACATCACTATAGAACTTATATGTGTTAGATCAGATAGACTGAAAAGAATGTGTGGTCATTGTTCAATAAACGACTGTATAAGTAGAAAAGAAACTAGCATAGAAAATGAAGTACTCCCTCCGTTCCAAAATAAGTGTTGTAGTTTCAGTTCAAATAAAACCACGACACTTATTTTGGAACGGAAGGAGTAGCATATAAGATGGAATTCTGTCTAGTTCAAACAAGTCAATTAGAACAATGTGAATAAATGTGTTCCACAAAACCAACCTTCAGAAAAATAAAGAATATATAGACATTTCAATTTAAATCAATATATGCTGTTTTAATTAACCACACCGCACAATGAAGATCTATTTGAAAAGGAATCAAAGTCAAGAAGAGAATTGTACAGAAGATGGTATAATCATTACGTACCAATGTTGACATCACCATGTGTTTCCCTTTTATTGTGCAAAAACTTCCCTAATGCATGAAATAATGTAAGTGTCTCATCCCTTCCGCATGGAGAATGAATTACAGAGCCAAGGCCATAACAGTCCTGCGCTGGAGCTAGAGTAGCATGACCCTTTAACTCCGACAGAGAAGCACTTATTGCCAATGCAGAATCAAGCCTTCGTGGATTAAGACAATAGTATTGAAGAGACATTATCGCATGTCTGATATCACCTCCACAAGATGTAGCGATCTGATGCACTAATTCTTCAGTTGTGCCAGAGCTTTCTTGTTTGCATATTCTAAGAAGAATTTTTTTGATAGAACTTACAGTTACCGGATTGAAAACAATCTGCATGGATATTAATGGTGCACTATGAGGAACATGCACCGAAGTTCAAAAACTTGTTACCATTATGATAATAAAAGTTGCCAAATAAAATCTGCAGTTATAGTTATACTGGGCAAGTGTACCTTATGAGCACCAGCACCTTGAAGCAAGGACTCAAGTTCCTCGGTGTTCCACGTTGCAGTATCATTAGCCTCATTTTTGTGATGGTGAGTAAGTGAAATGACAGTTGGTATTTGAGTACTTTGAATTAGTCCTGTTAAACATTTCCCCAGTCTTGCAAATGAAGCTTTTCCACTTGTTACAGGGATGTCATCAATCAGAATGATGATTAGCTTTCTTTGGGATCCAATGCTGGTTGGAGAAAGCAATGAGTATTTCCTTATCTTGTTCACAAAATTTTCAAATTCTTCCAACTTGGATACATACTCAAGTTCTTCAAAAGGGCATTGAAAAGAAAAGGAATAATCAATTAATAAAAGGTGCTTGAGTCGTAAATGGAAGGCTGATTACATACTAGACTACTAAATATTATATCATGAATACAATAGAAGTGCACGGACTTTGACTATACTTTTATCAGAACATTATCTTGCAGATAATTTGCAGAATAAGGGAGAAAGTTTAGACCTCAAAGATAGGTTACCTGAATTAGCATGCACAAGCTCAGCCCATAGTGTTGGTACTGGGGTTGTCCACTCACATAAGTCAGCTCCTATCTCAGCAGCAATCGCTTTGACAGTTGCCTGTGGTAAGCAACAAGTAGTAAATTATCACTTATCAGTTAATACTTCAACAAACAAAAATACTGATAGTTAATTATTGTGTTCTTCTCTTAGCTTAAGCATTGAGAAGTAACATCCTCCTTGGCAAATGAGGAGATGCAAAAAAACTACCACAAACAAAAGAGAAGGAGTAGAGATAGTTGGAGGATGCATTTGTGTCGACTAAAAGCCACTAGCATACATGATATTATTTCTTTTTTTAGAGAAAAGGGGGTGCTGCACCGCAGTTCTGTTATCAATATTATTTCAAGTTGGGGGTGAATTCTCTTTTTTTTGTTTAAAAAACAAAATGTCTATCCCTGTATTTGATCTGCTATTACCCAAAGTGGGTGGTATTTCAAGTTGGGCATGTATTCTCCTTTTTTGTTTTTACAACAATAAAAACTTCTAGCCCTGTATTTTATCCACTACTACCGCAAATGGGTTGGATTTTCAACAGGTCAAGTAGAACCGGATTCATGATGTGCCATATCATGTCACTAAGGATCAAAATGCTACCCCAACTGATTTGATACAATTGATGACATGACGTTGACTATTTATGGTTTCGCGAATGAATATGAAATACTGTGAGAATACAAGCATGAAGGAAGGACGTACAGATTTTCCAACACCAGCTTGGCCAGTAAGGACAAGACTCCGTCCTCCAAATGTTCCCTGCAAATTTTGCATATGCACTGTCAGTATTTCTCTATTATGAAAAATAATACTCCCTCTGTAAACTAATATAAGACCGTTTAGAGGTTGTACATAAAAATAAGAAACGGTAACTAATTCATGACTAGAAGTTCAAGGTGCAAGATATATTTGGTAAAATTGAATTTAAATCCCTTTCTCACCATCACAGGCAACAATGGACTGATTCGGAATGTTTCAAGTTGAAGAGGTTTCTACGAGTAGGCGTGGAAAATAAGGGGGGATATAGGGTGTACTGGCATCTTGAGGTGTACTAGTGCACTAGGCCTCCAGTTTAAACTTCAAAAAGCATTTACAAAATCTAAAAGAAATTAACAGCATGTACATACCATTTCATAAATTTTTAGGATTCAAATTTGACACACAACTCAAGAAACAAGAAGGACAAATTGGTCTGTGAATAGAGCCACAAGGAGTGCTAGATGTGAATTGGTACTATTAATAGCCTCATCGTCCTTTTCGTTAATGAAATTGTGAACCAAGTTTGGTGTATTATCTTTATGCCACTAATTAATCTGTTAATGTCAGAATTTTTCGTGACTTTTAGGTGTTTTTTTATGGCCTAGTGCACTGGTACACCTCAAGGATGTAAGTGCATTCTACATGCCCCCAGAACATACTCATCAGCAACCGTTCTAGGTACTGATAAAAGCAATGAATGCCAATTTGAGAACTGGAAGTGGAAATAACAGAAGAATAGTCCCATCTGGTTTGCAGTAGCTTATCTTCTGATTATCCTAACCCATCTCATAGAGTTAATATATCATGACCTTGGTGAATATGCAGATTATCCTAAACATATTCCACTAAGTTGGATTTTTTTTCCTATTCAGTGCATTCAAAGAACAATCACCTTTGGTGCCTTCAGCTTTTCTTCCAACCAGTTCTTTACATCTTCAACCTACAAGGAGACAAATGAATATTATGCATAGAAAGTTCCTGCTCATTTTATAAACTACTGTTTAATGTACAGATTATCACAAAACTGTTTTTGAGGGTCAAATTCACATAATCACACGTGCAGGGCATTTTGTATCGAATAGCTATAGGATCAACCATGCACCAAATTTTCCCATCTGGCCTGACCACACAGGGGCCATCATGCAGCCTCTCGGTAGCAATCGAGAAACCCCTCTGGACCACTAACCGCAGACATACTCCTGCTGCCGGCATGGTAAAAAATTGAGCAATATCTTCAATGAGCCGTCCATACCATATCCAAAGCAGCATATGCACAATCTTTAACACCAAAAAAGAGCAATATCTTCACTGAGCCGTCCATACCATATTCAAAGCAGCATATGCACAATCTTTAACACCAAAAGTGAGCAATATCTTCACTGCATTGATTGTCCAGAAAATTTTCTGGACACATAACATGGGTACATTGCTGCTGAAAGAAATCATAATGGGCCTGGGCAGTCAGAATGGATAGGAAACTGGGTGTGTGGTTAAACATGGGACTAGTCACAGATAGTCTATGAGTAAACTCGACTCATAAACCTTGGTTTTATGCATGGTGAAACTCAACTATGAACAACTTCAATTCATACATCAACACCCTGATACAGTACAAAGGTTTTGAAAGCCAGGACGCTTAATGCAAAAATATATTTACAGATGGTGCAGTACCTTAAGAGATTAAACCAAGCAGGTTCATCACAGAATGAAATAAAAACCAATGATACAGACAATATGCATATCATTATATATATATATATATATATATATATAGCTACAACAGAAAAGTGACCCAACCTTCTTTTTGTGAACAGCAAGCTCTCCCGATGAGAGTGGTTTATACTTGTCAATCCAAAGCTCTTCCATTTGACGCATAGACCCTGCCTAGAAGTAGACTAATCAACATATTTAAAAACTTACAGGGTTACCATAGGCAAAGGTAGCTTTACTTATGTAATACTTTTGCTACATTTTTTGAAACGACAAGAAAGAAAGGCATGAACATGTCAGAATTCTCTGGAAGAAAAATCTTGGTAATTTAAAAATAGGAAAGAGAGGAACTATTAACATTACTCAAGAATAGAAACCTATGTGGGCTCTATAGTGTGAGTATCCAGATGGTTGAGATATTGTTATATGGCTGATTCTTGCACGTCATTTCGCTGCTTGTCCATGCCACAAAGGGCCAGGAATGTAAGTCAGCAAAAAAAAGGTAAAAAAATTGTCTATGACTGGCTTAATGCACAACATTCATCCCAAAGTAACAGAACACTTTATTAACCAAAATTTATATTCCTTGCAAGAGGATCCTGTGCGGCTTAAATAAATATAGAACAAGTTCTCTAAGCAGCAAACTTAATGGTCAAGTATGAAATCAAATTAAACATATGCTGCAAGTAATATGGATAACTGGTTTCCTTTCAAAGGTGCCCCTTGAGCTGCTGAGTTATTCGAAGATTGCTGAGCCCAATCAAACTATATAGTCTTCCATGCATGAAGATTTTCATATTGACACTATCGTGTATGATACAAAAGATCACTGACAAGTAGATAAGCAACACAGCCTACAGGACAGCATCTCATTTCCCAGATGTTTTGTTAGTGCATTATTTAGAACTGTGGCAATCATGAAGTATATACATGCTGATGTAGGCAAGCATCATAGCTCCAATACTGCAAAGAACATCTAACTGAGCATATGTCCAGTGTTCTAAAATATATATAAAAGGTTGTAACTTTAGGGAGTTTATCAAGTACCAAAGAATCCATGATTTAACTGAGCTACACTGTACAAAATATAGTCAATTGAGCAGCTTAAATATAACACTACGTAAACTTCCCAGTCAAGTAGTGACGAAACAACTTAGTATATTGAACAATGAACAGCACCCCACTCAAATAGC
>NC_057805.1:388090209-388106404 GCF_018294505.1 Triticum aestivum
AAAACTAGGTGTTTGTATCGTATGAATAAAAAATGGGAGTTGGCTAGGTAAAGTACCTGACACGCCCAAGTCATTTAGACATTCCGAGAAATCTTCAGTTAGCATGTCGAATTCATCCTTTACAAGACGAGAGAACACGTCAGTAAAGCATCGAGCTATTTTAACAGGAGAGATATTTGCAATAAGTCAGCTTGTAGCTCTGGTTAAAATCAGGCTCAAATCTCCTTGTAAGTTCAAGATCACTAATCATACAAGAGCGCAAGTTCAATCTCAAGTGGTTGTCACTGATAAGAAATATATCTACATTCTGCGATATCTAGTTCAGAACTCTTGTCAGAAAACACGGCCACTTATTTTATTGCCACTGAAATGAACATGAAATGGTATACAAGGGTTATTTTTTGTTTGTGGTGGTGGGGGGTAACGGTGATCTAGTTTTTGAGCTAATGCTCGCACCCAGCTAATGCAGAACACAGGAATCGTGAAACTTAACTATCAACAAATGCATCGACCCAAATTTGAGTTCAGAATCATGACCACTAAAAGTAACCGTGGGTACCCAATCCGAAAGTCAGAATATATCACATTCCTCTAAGATCAACCGGGTCACAGTACTAGCTACGCGGCACCATACAGCATTTGTAACTGCAAGCAGAACTGTAACTCGAGTTTAGCACCTTCAGGGAGCCGGACAGCGCGATGCCCGAAGCACGACGGCGCCCCCTTCCCCCGCTGCTCCCGCGGCGCGGCTTCTTCCTAGAGCTGCTCGGCGCCTGCTTCGCCGGCGGCGCCGTCGCGGGAGTCCTTGTCCTGCGCGTCGACGGGCCGCGGCTAGCCGTGCAACGGCCCCCGCCGCCATCGTCGTCGGAGGAAGAGGAGAGGACGACGAGCGGCGGCCGCTTCCCCATTGGACGCGGCGGAGGCCGTCCGTGCCGATGACTAGGGATTAGGGCTAGAGCTCGGAAGACCGCCCGGCGAGATGGCGGGGTTCGTATTTGCTCCGCCGCGCGCGGTGGGGTTGGGGTTTGGGTCTAGGCGGGGATGGAACCCGGCTCGACAGCGGGAGAGAGAACAGACGGGTTTTTTTTTTTTAGACAATAGAAAACAGACGGCTTACGGTGGAAGGAAGCGATGGGGCCAAGTGGGCCGAGCCACGGCATCTCTAACAGTGAAAAACGACAAAGCTGGCTCTTTGGCCGAAGTTCAGCACAAAAATGAACCATTTTTCAAAATATTTCATAAAATGGCCCTTCCTGCATGACGGTAGCATCCGAAGCGCCATGGTCGACCGCACTATGCCTTGGTCAAGGGCGCCATACTGGTCGCTGCTGACTTGCCACGTTGGCAGGGCCTAGTTACATGGCGCCCCAGGCCAGGGCGCCATGCTCAGCAGCATGACGTCGCAGCCCAAGGCGTCATGCCCCTTGAATCCACAAAAATGGGTGGCCCCTCTCTTTCCCCCACAAACCCTCTCTTTTTCACCTTCTCCAACCCGGCCGCCCCACTTATGCCCCTCCCTAATGCACACAAAATTTTGTGGATCGGAGCTCCAAATCGGTGATTTATCCTCCCCTTCGACCCCTCAGGGTATTCTCCCTCATTCCTCATCTTTTTGCTGGTTGAAATCTCCGCATTATGGCGAATTGGGGAAACCCTAGGTCATCCAATTTTGCATTTTTTTTGTTGATGCATTTTGGTGTATATGATTGTAGATGGCGAGGATCGTGAATGTGCATCATGTGGACTTTGTGTCCTTTGAGAAGGGAGACGCGGAGTGTGGTGACCCGAAGAAGAAACCGGTAGTGATGGTGTTTTCGACAAGTCCTAGACTTGAGGAGGTTGTGGTTGAGCTTCGAAGAAGGTTGAATTGGATGGAAGAAAGCGGTATAGTAGACTTAATCGGAAGGTATAATGTTGGGTATGGGCAACATATTCATTGGAAGATAATGCCTCTTGACTCCGAGTTTCATTGGGAAGCATATAAGGAGAGTGTGTTGGCCTCACAAGATAAAATCATTTGAGTTATTTGCCACAAACGTTGTTCGTGCTCGGTTGCAAATTGATTTGAATCGGTGTGCGTCTTCATGTGATGTTAGAAGCCCGGTTCTAGATTCACCATATGTTAATCCGGATGTGTATAACACAACAATGAGCTAACCTCCAATGACCCAACCTTTGAACTCCGTCGGGAATGCCCAAGTTAATAATGAAGACTTGCACGAGTTTGAGGGTGATGAATCGGAGGCTTATCTTCGTGACCGTTATGTTGGCAATGTGGAGGCAAATTGCATGGAAGAGGACATGGACCATGACATTCCATACAATAGGTCCTATGCGGGGGACTCGGAGGATAAAGGCCCGGATGAAGAAATATATGAGGATGGTTTAACGCTAAAGAAGCCAATGCTTTTAAGAAGGTAATAGGATGGGGTCACGAGATATCATTGTTCCGTGATCTAAGCCTAGCCGATAAGGCGATTGTTGATGGTGGCACAAGTAAAATTCTTGCACCAATGTTAACTTCAAAGCAAGATACCGGGGCAAGTGTGTATGGTGTTAGTGAAGGAACAATCTTTGAAAGCTTGGTAGAACTTCAAATATGGGTGAAGGACTACGCGGTTAAGTTTCATCCACCATTCTTTGTGGACAAGTCAAACTCCAAGTTGCGTTATGTGGTTAAATGTGTGGAACACAAGAATCATTGCCCTTCGGTTATCCGTGCAAGATGTGTCAAAGGCGGGCCGCAATGGAAGATTACAAATTTCGTGTTTCATCACCGATGTAGTAGCAAGGATATTGATGATGCTAATGTAAAGGATGATCACCGTCAATTGACCTCCAAATTCATTGCATACTGATTTTCACTGTCCATAAAGATACTCCCGACATATCCCATTAGGGCGTTGATGGAGATGGTGAAGGGGGTCTTCGGGTACACGGTAAAGTACGAGAAGGCATGGAAGGCCAAGCAAGCCACCTTTAACATATTGTATGGTGGTTGAGAAGAATCATACAACCGCCTCGCGATGGTGTTGAAAGCGAAGGCAACAGAAAATCCGGGCATGTACTATGTGGTGGAGCCAGATGGCGTGAGAACAAGGATATACAACGATGCAACCGTCCGAATATTTGGACGTGCATTCTGGACTTTGGAGCCATGCATTAGGGCCTTCAAGCATTGTAGGCCGGTTATGTCCATTGATGACACATCTCTTACCGGCCAGTTCAAGGGCACATTGTTGATCATCATTGCTAATGATGGTGCTGACAAACTGGTTCCATTGGCTTTCGCTTTGGTATCGGCGAAGAACAACTCCAACTGGGAGTGGTTTCTTAATCTGGTGAGGACCAAGGTAATTGGACCTCAAAGAGAGGTTTGCATCATCTCAGACCGCCACCCAGGGATACTCAATGCAGTGGAGATTTACATTCCAAGGCATCCCCGCATGCATCATAGGTGGTGCATGAGGCATTTTGTGTCTAACTTTTACTGGGCATGTGGAGACAAGGAATTATCTGACCTTTCCATGATTGTTGTCTCGCATTCACCACTAGACATTTCGAGAAATTGTGGGACAAAGTGTATGTGAAAGCAAACAATGGTGGCAAAGATTTCCTAAGTAGGAACCTTGCTGATAAAGGAAAGTGGGCACGGGCTTTCGACAATGAAGGAGTGAGGTACGGTGACATGACAAACAACATGGATGAATGTTTCAACATGGTGCTAAAGGGTATCCGTGCATTGCCCATGACGGCAATAGTAGAGTATACATTCCAAAAGTTGAATGTCTATTTTTCAGAAATATAGTGAGAAAACGGCCAAGTTGATATCTAGGAAAAACAAGGCCAAAAAGATGTGTAGAAAAGGCAATGAAAGCTCAACCTTATTGAGCTTATGCTTGAACTCCTGGATATACATGTCATGCTCTCGGTCCCATTTTTTATACTCTTTTGCTTCATCTTGTCGAGAGTGTAGAGCATTTGGAAATTGCATTTTTGTTACTATCTGGAAAACAATGGAAAAAACATTTGACGTGCTAAGCACTTACCTATGCAAATGTAGCGAAGTATCCTTGTACTTCGACGAGGTCTCTTGAAATAAGCCAAACTGTGTCATAACTCGTTGTGGCTGATGAAACACAACAACATGGTAACAAATCAACGGGTAACACATCCGCCATAGGTGTGCTTCATGTAGACACTTTGGGTTAAGTGTGAAAGTAAGATAACCTGCTCCCCTGCCAATATTGCCCGCTGTTCCGTACGGTTCCCATGTCACCTGTAAACAAAGATTAAGAAACTACATTGTTAGTATGGTTTTTGGAAAACTGAAGAGACAATAAAGGCAACAAGCTACTAAGATAACCTGCTCCGGGGTCATGATGTCGAGCTCGTTGCAGTAGTGCAAGTACATGGTCTTTGAATTGCCAACAAAAATTTCAACCTTGCCCCGCTTATACGCCCATGTAGGCATACGGTCTGGGTCATCATGATCATCCCACAACACGTAACCTGCAAGCACTGGTCGCCCCACTGGCAAGTGCTCCCAACTCCAGATCGATAAGAGAAGCATTGGACCACCGATATTCCTTTGACTCTGCGGCGTTTTTTGAATTCGCGCCCCTACGGCATGCCTCATCTAGCTACACACAAACAAGAAATATTTCATTACAAACTAGAGAATATTTCTACATTGTGAGCACACTGTTACAAGCAAAACTAGTTACCTGATGATACAAATAAGCTAGCGCCACCGTACACCAACTGAGTCCATGCTCCCACCCAGCAAATAGCTTAAGCCACATAAAGGAAGCGTTTGCGCCAGTGCCGTAAGAGAAAAGAGTCTGCTGACTACATACGACAAGTATGCCCTGGTATACTGCTGCACTATTTCAATCGTCCGCATCCTCCGGGCAAACCCTCAAGTTCTCAGCTATCTAGTGATAAGTTGCATCGGCGGACTTCCCTCGCACCCCGGGAAGTCACCATACGGTCACCGGAAATATTCGGGGGTATACCGGTATTGTACCGGGACCACCGGAGGGGTTCCGGTGGTCCACCGGGAGGGTCCACCTGCCCCGGAGGGCCTTATGGGCTGTAGGTGGAAGGGAACCAGCCCTTAGTGGGCTGGGAGCCAACCCCCCTAGGGCCCATGCGCCTAGGGTTTGGGGGAACCATAAAGGGGGGCGCCCCCCTTGCTTGGGGGGCAAGCTCCCTCCCCCCTTGGCCGCCGCCCCCCCTCTAGATCTCATCTAGAGGGGTCGGCCCCCTTCCCCCTTCTCCCTATAAATAGAGGGGTGAGGGGAGGGCTATAGCACCACATCCAAGGCGCAGCCCCTCCCCTCCCCAACACCTCTCCTCCTCCGCGTGTGCTTGGCGAAGCCCTGCCGGAGAACTGTCACTCCACCACCACCACGCCGTCGTGCTGCTGTTGGAGCCTTCTTCCTCAACCTCTCCCTCCTCCTTGCTGGATCAAGGCGTGGGAGACGTCACCGCTCCGTACGTGTGTTGAACGCAGAGGTGCCGTCCGTTCGGTGCTTGGACCATCGGTGACTTGGATCACGACGAGTACGACTCCTTCAACCCCGTTCTCTTGAACGCTTCCGCTCGCGATCTACAAGGGTATGTAGATGCACTCCTCCCCTCTCGTTGCTAGTAAACTCCATAGATTGATCTTGGTGATGCGTAGAAAATTTTAATTTCTGCTACGATCCCCAACACTTTTCACATATTGATCTTTGCTTAGTTACTTTTCCGTTGCCACTGTTACAATTACTACAAAACTGCTGCTGTTACTTTTGCCACCGTTACCGTTACTTCCATACTACTTTGTTGCAGATATTAAGTTTTCCAGGTGTGGTTGAATTGACAACTCAACTGCTAATACTTGAGAATATTCTTTGGCTCCCCTTGTGTCGAATCAATAAATTTGGGTTGAATACTCTACCCTCGAAAATTGTTGCGATCCCCTATACTTGTGGGTTATCAAGACTATTTTCTGGAGCCGTTGCCGGGGAGCATAGCTCTATTCTTTGAGTCACTTGGGATTTATATCTGTTGATCACTATGAGGAACTTGAAAGACGAAAAAACCAAGATTTATCCCTCAACTACGAGGGGAGGTAAGGAACTGCCATCTAGCTCTACACTTGATTCACCTTCTGTTTTGAGTAAACTTGCGACACCTAAACCTACTCCTGCTATTGATTCTGATATGTCGCATGTTATTGATGATGCCACTTCTGCTATGCATGATACTTATGATGAAACTACTTCTATGCTTGATAATACTGTGCCACTAGGTGAATTTCTTGATGAACAACTTGCTAGGGTTAGAGAGAATGAAATTATTGAAACTGATAATATTGATGAAAGTGATGATGAAGATTCTCCCCCTAGATATGAATTGCCTGATGTACCTGAGGGTTATGTTATGGATGAAGAAACTGCTAGAGATCTTTTTGCTTGCAAAGATAGATATGATCTTAAGAAACTGTTAGTTAAGCTGAAAGAAAAGTCTTTGAATGCTAGAATGAAATATGACCCTGCTTTTGCTACTTCACCTATCTGTATTTCCGATAAGGATTATGATTTCTCTGTCGATCCTGAGATAATTACTTTGGTTGAATCTGATCCTTTTTATGGCTATGAATCTGAAACTGTTGTGGCACATCTTACTAAATTAAATGATATAGCCACCCTATTCACTAATGAGGAAAAAATGCGTTACTACTATATCCTTAAGTTATTTCCGTTTTCATTAAAGGGTGATGCTAAAACATGGTTTAATTCCCTTGATCCTGGTTGTATGCATAGTCCCCAGGATATGATTTATTACTTCTCTGCTAAATATTTCCCCGCTCATAAGAAACAAGCTGACTTAAGGGAAATATATAATTTTGTGCAAATTGAAGAAGAGAGTCTCCCACAAGCTTGGGGGAGGCTTCTCCAGTTACTTAATGCTTTGCTTGATCATCCTCTCAAGAAAAATGAAATACTTGATATCTTTTATAATGGACTAACCGATGCTTCCAGAGACCACCTGGATAGTTGTGCTGGTTGTGTTTTCAGGGAAAGAACTATTGATCAAGCTGAATTGCTATTGAATAATATGTTGAGTAATGAAAATGATTGGACACTTCCTGAACCAACTCCTAAGCCAAATCCGAAGAAAAGGGGTATTCTATTTCTCAGTCCTGAAGATATGCAAGAGGCAAAGAAATCTATCAAAGAAAAGGGTATTAAAGCTGAAGATGTTAAGAATTTACCACCTATTGAAGAAATACATGGTCTTGATAACCCGACACAGGTAGTAAAGGTAAATTCTCTCTATAGATTTGATAAGGGTGAAATCCCATCTACTAAGTTTGCTAGCCAATGCTTGGATGAGTTTGATGATTTTATTATTAAACAAGAAAACTTCAATGCTTATGTTGGTAGACAATTGAAACGTAATGCTTATATGATTGAACACTTGAGTGATTATATGTCTAGAGTTAAGGGTGAACTTAAACTTATTAGTAAACATGCTTCTATGGTTACCACTCAAGTAGAACAAGTGCTTAAAGCTCAGAATGATTTGCTCAATGAATTAAATAATAAGAAAAATGTTAATGTTGTTAGAGTTGTGACTAGAAGGGGTAAAATGATTCAGGAACCTTTGTATCCTGAGGGCCACCCTAAGAGAACTGAGCAAGATTCTCAGAGAACTAATGTTGATGCACCTAGTTCTTCTAAGAAGAAGAAAAAGAAAAATGATAGGACTTTGCATGCTTCTAGTGAACCTGTTGTTGACACACCTGAGAATCCTAATGATATTTCTATTTCTGATGCTGAAACACAATCTGGTAATGAACATGAACCTAGTGATAATGTTAATGATGATGTTCATGTTGATGCTCAACCTAGTAATAACAATGATGTAGAGATTGAACCTGCTGTTGATCTTGATAACCCACAATCAAAGAATCAACATTATGATAAGAGAGACTTTGTTGCTAGGAAGCACGGTAAAGAAAGAGAACCATGGGTTCAGAAACCCATGCCCATTCCTCCTAAACCATCCAAGAAAAGGATGATGAGGATTTTGAGCGCTTTGCTGAAATGATCAGACCTATCTTTTTGCGTATGCGTTTGACTGATATGCTTAAAATGAATCCTTATGCTAAGTATATGAAAGATATTGTTACAAATAAAAGAAAGATACTGGAAGCTGAAATTTCCACCATGCTTGCTAATTATACTTTTAAGGGTGGAATACCAAAGAAACTTGGAGATCCAGGAGTACCAACTATACCATGCTCCATTAAAAGAAACTATGTTAAAACTTCTTTATGTGATCTTGGAGCCGGTGTTAGTGTTATGCCTCTCTCTTTATACCGTAGACTTGATTTGAATAAGTTGACACCTACTGAAATATCTTTGCAAATGGCCGATAAATCAACTGCTATACCCTTCGGTATTTGTGAGGATGTGCCTGTTGTGGTTGCAAACGTTACTATTTTAACGGATTTTGTTATTCTTGATATTCCCGAGGACGATAGTATGTCGATTATCCTTGGTAGACCCTTTTTGAATACCGCAGGGGCTGTTATTGATTGCAATAAAGGCAATGTCACTTTTCATGTTAATGGTAATGAGCATACGGTACACTTTCCGAGGAAACAACCTCAAGTCCACAGTATCAATTCTATTGGAAAAATTCCAACTATTACTATTGGAGGTTTTGAATTTCCTCTTCCTACTGTCAAGAAGAAATATGATATTCTTATTGTTGGGGACGTGCATATCCCCGTTGAGGTAACCTAGTGCTATTCGAAAATTCTCTGGTTTCATGGGATTCGGAATGAGTTTGTTGACAAGACTTGATCAACCTTGTTAGTGGATTCCTTTTGATGAGCATGAGATGGATGAAGTTAGATAGCACAACTCTCTGTACCTCCTTTTACTTTCTATTATTTAGATTAACTAAAGCAAAAATAGTATTTCTGTCAGTTTTCTGAATTATCCTTGCAATAAAAAATACCCCAAAAAATAATAGTTCTCCAAATGCCCCGAAAATGAAATATGATTTTTTGTAGAATATTTAAGAATATATGGCACTGAAAACATAGCAGAGGGGGCCACCACTTGGCCACGAGGGTCCAGGGCGCGCCCACCCCCTGGGGCGCGCCCCCCTGCCTCGTGGACCCCATGTGCCCCCCTCCACTTATTCTTGCACCCACACACTCCGTCTTCCTCCAGAAAAAATCATCCACCAGCTCAAACCCGAGTTCTAGCTCATCTTGCTGCGATTTTCGATCTCCTTGCTCAAAGCGCCATTCACAAAACTGCTTTGGGGGATTGTTCTTTGGTATGTGACTCCTCCAATGGTCCAATTAGTTTTTGTTCTAGTGCTTTATTTATTGCAAATTTTTGCTGCTTAGGTGACCCTGTTCTTGAGCTTGCATGTCAAATTTATATGGTCAAAAGTAGTTTTAATGCATGATATAGCCTCTAGGCACTTGTGGGAGTAGTTGCTATCAATCTTGTTGAGTTTGGTTCACTTTTATTTTAAGTTACTAAAAATTTCAGAAATTTTCAGAAAATGATGAAGAGATTATTGAGGGGCTCTTCGAGCCGAAGCTCGAAGGATAAGCAAAGTGAAGAGAATAAGAAGCCCAAATATAATCTCCCTCGCACCGCGGAGGTTCGGCCGTGCGAATGGCCTTGTGATGAGTTCTTGAGAGCAGCCGGGATTCATGATGACTTTTATTATTTGGCCGAGAATGCGGGCCTCATCGACTTCCTCCGCGACCAACGCGAACAGTATCTCCTCCTCTCTAATTTTTTCGTGCAAAATTTTCACTTTTATGCTAAGAAATCACCAGCTTCAGTGGAATTTCACTTATATGATGAGGTTAAGGAGATTTCACTATATGATTTCTGCCGGGTCTGTAAGATACCCTTTGCGGGCAGCATAGAGGAACCACATCGTAATGATGTGGAAGGGTTTATTGATATGATTGCTGTAGGGGAAACGAGGAAAGTTTCCGATGCAAGAATAACTAGCATACATTTTCCTGTTCTACGTTACTTTGCAATATTAGCTAGTAGATGCTTAATTTGTCGCGGGAACAGTGGAAACCTTAGTGCCCCTGATATTGTTATTTTGCGCCATGCCTTGTTTCGTGATACTACTTTCAGTTTAGGCGCTATTGTTGCTAAACGGTTAAATCTGAACCGTACAAAGGGTCCCATCTTTGGAGGCATCTTTGCTTCGCGCCTTGCTGCACACTTTAACATACCCATTAGGCATTATGAGAAAGAGGAAAAGTTGCTGCCTCCTTTTCTAGATTATAAGAGTATGGTAGCACATGATTTTATTGTTAGGGATAAAAAGAAGATGCTTAAGTATAAATTGATATTTGATAAAAATTACTGTGAGATTATTACCTTGCCTGCACCCTCTCTGTTTAACATACTTTCAGGCACGTACCTCATCTTGCCGGAGGCCATTTATGCGTACTGGAGCCTGACACAAGTTCTAGCTTGAGCCTGAGCCACCACTTGACCCTTATCGGTAGTCTGTTTATCAGTGGGATCCGGAGGAGATCGCCAACTAGTGGCACCCAGAGGACACTCCTCCGTACACCGGAGAGAGTAGCTTTGATCCATGGGCATAAACCAACTTAGGCCAAAAGCTAAGCTTGGGGGAGTACGTATTTCTCGCCGACATTACATTCATGTTCCCACACTCATTCTAGTTGTCGGTGCTCATACTTTTTCATTGTACTATCCATGCTAGTTTCGTTTCTGTTTTAAGTCTTTTTCTTGTGTGTTTGAAAAGCCTTAAGGAAAACCAAAAAAAATTAGTTGTAGTTTTTAGCTAGTTTACTTTCCATGCCTGTAGTAGTAATAATTAAAAGAAAACCCAAAAAAGATTTCTTGTTCTTCTTTTGCTTGTTGGGAGCTCTCCCGTGTAAATAGTTTTATTTCTTTTCTTTTCTTTGGGGGTCGAGAGGAGAAGACCATAATGAAAATGTTGAAGTGGCTCTTATATGCATTATTGTTGATTTAACAAAGAGCCCATATTACCTTGTCTTCTCCCTTGTATTAAATGCTTGCAGATTCCAGCTTAGTCCAATGCGCGTGCACTATTATTATTATCCACACCGTTCGGTTGTGCAAGTGAAAGGCAATAATGACGATATACGATGAACTGATTGAGATGAGAGAAGCTGGTATGAACTCGACCTATCTTGTTTTTGTAAATATGATTAGTTCATCGTTCCCGATTCAGCCTATTATGAATGAAACATATTTGCAATGACAATCCGAGATTATAGTTGCTCATGCCATGCTTAATTGGCTAGGATTTTATAATGGTTTACCTTGCGTGCCAACATGCTATTAAAATGGTTGTGATGTAGTATGATAGGGTGGTATCCTCCTTCGAACGATTCGAGTGGCTTGACTTGGCACATGTTCACGCATGTAGTTGAAACAAAATCAACATAGCCTCCACGATATTTATGTTCATGGTGAATTATATCCTACTCATGCTCGCACTCAGTGTTGATTAACCTTAATGCATGTTCATGACTGCTGTCGCTTGATACGTCTCCAACGTATCTATAATTTTTCATTGTTCCATGCTATATTATATTCTATTTTGGACGTTTATGGGCTTTATTATACACTTTTATATTATTTTTGGGACTAACCTATTAATCGGAGGCCCAGCCTAGAATTGCTGTTTTTTTGCCTATTTCAGAGTTTCGCAGAAAAAGAATATCAAACGGAGTCCAAACGGAATGAAACATTCGGGAACGTGATTTTCGAAACGAACGTGATCCAGAGGACTTGGACCCTACGTCAAGACATCAACCAGGAGGGCACGAGGTAGGGGGTGCGCCTACCCCCCCACGCGCGCCCTCCACCCTCGTGGGCCCCATGTTGCTCCATCGACGTACTTCCTCCTCCTATATATACCTACGTACCCCCAAACTACCAGATACGGAGCCAAAAACCTAATTCCACTGCCGCAACCTTCTGTACCCGTGAGATCCCATCTTGGGGCCTTTTCCGGAGCTTCGCCGGAGGGGGCATCGATCACGGAGGGCTTCTACATCAACACCATAGCCTCTCCGATGATGTGTGAGTAGTTTACCTCAGACCTTCGGGTCCATAGTTATTAGCTAGATGGCTTCTTCTCTCTTTTTGGATCTCAATACAATGATCTCCCCCTCTCTTGTGGAGATCTATTCGATGTAATCTTCTTTTGCGGTGTGTTTGTTGAGACCGATGAATTGTGGGTTTATGATCAAGTTTATCTATGAACAATATTTGAATCTTCTCTGAATTCTTTTATGTATGATTGGTTATCTTTGCAAGTCTCTTCGAATTATCAGTTTGGTTTGGCCTACTAGATTGATCTTTCTTGCAACGGGAGAAGTGCTTAGCTTTGGGTTCAATCTTGCGGTGTCCTTTCCCAGTGACAGTAGGGGCAGCAAGGCACGTATTGTATTGTTTCCATCGAGGATAACAAGATGGGGTTTATATCATATTGCATGAGTTTATCCCTCTACATCATGTCATCTTGCTTAAGGCGTTACTCTGTTCTTATGAACTTAATACTCTAGATGCATGCTGGATAGCGATCGATGTGTGGAGTAATAGTAGTAGATGAAGGCAGGAGTCGGTCTACTTGTCTCGGACGTGATGCCTATATACATGATCATACCTAGATATTCTCATAACTATGCTCAATTCTATCAATTACTCAACAGTAATTTGTTCACCCACCGTAATACTTATTCTCTCGAGAGAAGCCACTAGTGAAACCTATGGCCCCCGGGTCTATTTTCCATCATATTAATCTTCCAACACTTAGTTATTTCTATTGCCATCTTTATTTTGCTTTCTTTACTTTGCATCTTTATCATAAAAATACCAAAAATATTATCTTATCATATCTATCAGATCTCACTCTCGTAAGTGACCGTGAAGGGATTGACAACCCCTTATCGCGTTGGTTGCGAGGATTTATTTGTTTGTGTAGGTGCGAGGGACTCGTGCGTGGTCTCCTACTGGATTGATACTTTGGTTCTCAAAACTGAGGGAAATACTTACGCTGCTTTACTGCATCACCCTTTCCTCTTCAAGAGAAAACCAACGTAGTGCTCAAGAGGTAGCATCGCTCTCTAGTTGGTCGCTTCCGAGTCTTTTTCTAGCCTTCACTTGTACTAAGCGGGAATACTGGTTGTGCATCCACTTCCATAAACCCCAAAGTTATTTCATATGAGTCCACCATACCTTCCTATATGCGGTATCTACCTGCCGTTCCAAGTAAATTTCTATGTGCCAAACTCTAAACCTTCAAATTAAATTCTGTTTTGTATGCTCGAATAGCTCATGTATCAACTAGGGCTGCCTGTATCTTTCATGCTAGGTGGGTTATTCTCACGAGGAGTGGACTCCGCTCCTCACTCACGAGAAAATGGCCGGTCACCGGGATGCCCAGTCCCATGCTCAAACCAAATCAAAATAATTGCAAACAAAACTCCCCCAGGACTGTTGTTAGTTGGAGGCACCCGTTGTTCCGGGCAAGCCATGGATTGATGCTTGTTGGTGGTGGGGGAGTATAAACTTTACCATTCTGTTTGGGAACCGCCTATAATGTGTGTAGCATGGAAGATATCGAGATCTCTCGGTTATTGTGTTGACAATGAAAGTATGCCGCTCAAAATATTATTTATCTCTGCTTCAAAATCGAGCTCTGGCACCTCTACAAATCCCTACTTCCCTCTGCGAAGGGCCTATCTATTTACTTTTATGTTGAGTCATCATCCTCTTATTAAAAAGCACCAGCTGGAGAGCACTGCTGTCATTTGCATGCATTACTATTAGTTTACATTGAGTATGACTGTGATTGGATCTCTTTTACCATAAATTACAATGTTTAGTTAGTCCTTGATCTTCAGAGGTGCTCTGCATTTATGTTTTGCGGTCTCAGAAAGAGCTAGCGAGATACCATCTTATTATATCATACTAGTAAATGTGCCCGTGCGTTGCTGCGGGTGACAATGCAGTTAAATGAATCAAATAAACGATTAAGTTACATGGATGACTTTTTAAAGATGGAATGCGTACCTAGTATCATGAGGTGACACTAAGACCTACAAAATTTTATTCAACCATTGATAGCGTAGGCGCATCAATCATTCTTTTTTCAGTTTGATATGTTGATGTCCAAGAACAGAATTTTAGTTTAGGTACTGTTCAGATCTTCAACTCTATGCTTCACCAACTACACGGATCGAAGACCTCTCATAGTACAATTTGGTGAAGTTGCCGAAGCTAACCGAAGCTTAGCTTCGTGAAATCAAAATTGTGGAGCTTAATATATTAACGACTGCAATGCCATCACCAAGTGGCGTTACACTTGGTTCCAAATTTCTCTTTTCATGAACCCGATCCAAGTACTATCCATGGCGTCGCCATTGTTTCCTTTTCACAAGTCTGCAACAAAGGCGCTATCCATGACGTCGACATTGTTCCGTTCTCACAAGCCCGCCACCGCCAAGCCGCCAGCCCTCCACCTCACTTCTATTCGTCTCGTTGCCCCGCCATTGCCTTTCTCTCCTCCCGTCGTCCTCCTCCTCCATCACCCTCTTCCACACCATTGGCCTCCTCCGCAACGTCTCCCTCTTCACCGTCATAGAGACCCTCCCCGTCATTGGCCTATGCTATGTTCGTGGCCAACCCCTCATCCAACAGAAGCTGACCAACACGTCCCAAGCGGTGCAGCTCCTCCATGGAAGCTGGACCACGGCGTTGAAGCTTCAACATTTCCATACATTTAAGATTTGGCCTATATGTATGTTTCTTGCCCTGGAGTTGCCTCCCAGTGAAATAGTTTCTTGCCCTACAGTATATCTGCTCTGGTAGTAGCTCCTTTAAATAAATGTTGTTTTTCACTTGTATACTTTGCATGTCATCTTTCATCAAGCTCCCACACATAGATATAAAATCACTGCCATTTGGCATTCAATCGCCCATTGTAACTACAAGTAGATGTTACTGCAGTCTGCACCAATCCCGTATTTCTAACTACAAGTTTGAGCTCCATCAGGATAATCTGATTAGTGTATCACAACCTTGATGTTTTGTTCTAATTTTCTCTAATGAACCTTTTTATTCTAACTTTTTGTTGGCTCTACAGGGAATATCAAGGTCACGGCTACCAGATTTTTAGATAACATAATGTGTCAGTATATCATCACTTCTGAAATAAAGAAATTTGAGGATATGCTATAAACTTCAGTGTCACTATAGTTACAATCCATATGATAAACAATAATATCCATGTTAGAAGGTCCGCCACACTTTCCTGCTCCATCCTTGCAACAGTTAATAGACTCTTGATGGTCTGCACAAAACATACCATGGAGGAAATGGGCGACCTTGCGCGTCTCGCCTCTGGCGATTGCGCCGCCCCCGTCCTCGCGCCCCTCGCCGGCGGCTTGCTTCCCGCCCCTGTCCCCCCCGGCTCCTCCGGCGGCGACGCCCCGGCCCTCCCCACCCTCACCCCCGTCCTCTCCCGCCCCTCGCGCGGACGGCTTGCGGTGGGCGGACGTGGCTGCGGAGGAGGATCTCGCGGATGCTACCGCGGCAGTGGCAGGCGCTCGCCTCCCTCCCCGGCGTTTCGGTGATCGGCTGGCTAAGGCCGTCACCGCTTCTCTCCCAGCTGCTCCCCCGGCCGGTGATGCGATCCCCTCTCCCGGCCCCCTCATCGCTGACCCCCCGTCGATTCCCTCCCTGCTCCCCCCTCCCCGTCCTTTGCAGCGCGGTGGCTCCCGCCCACCTGCACCACCTTCCCCTGGCGCTGGCAACGGTGCTAGTCGTCGGGGTCATGGGGCCCGGTCCTTGAACTGGGGGGTGGCCGGACGGGCCGATCTCGGGATGGCGGCGCTCTCGTGGCGGCGTTCTGCCGACGCTCGTCGGTCCCCGCGGCTGGAATTGGCCCCTCCTTGCTCGGCTCCGGCCGCTGCAGTGCGTGGGGGCCCAAAATTCCGCGCTTTCCGGCCGGTCCCGGCCGTGCCGTGCTCTCCGTCGGCGCCGGTGGCGCTGCGGTCGCGGGTGGAAACCCTTCCCTCCCCTCACGCGCCCCCGTGTGGTGGGCTGGGCCGACGTGGGCCTTGTGGGCCGGCCAC